>NC_092808.1:64789457-64976957 GCF_040954645.1 Diabrotica undecimpunctata
CTAGATCTCTTTTGCAATACCGTTCCGGAGGTACCACATTCCATTAGATTAATTGTATCATAATAGTCAAAGCAAAGAATCAGAGCAGGACTGTAAAATGAGGTTTAATCCATTATTAAGTATTTATATACTCTTAAAACAAGCAAAAATATTTAAAAAATACATTTTGTGATAGTGATTATAAATACATATTCTTTTATTGTAAATATGCATGAATACCTTGTCGTTATTATCTTAACAGTGTCTATCAAATGGGAAAAGAAGTCTGGATTTTATAAAAATAACCTTTGGTTTACAAGGTTCATTTGTAGTTTTTGCAGTAATCTGAAGTACGGCATTCTCTTTTATATGTTAACTTATTAATAAATAATTGTGTGTAAGTTTATATTTAAGTCACAAAATGTAGTGCAGATCAGAGATTTGGTTTTTTTAATATATCGAAAATTATCTTTGAACTAAACATAGAATCTCTATATTTTGTAATGCAATTTGTTTATAATATTCTACAAAATCGATAAATTTAAACATATTTGAAAAGTCCCAGTGAACTATAAACTTAGTGGAACATATTTCATCATTATGGCTATAGAATTTGCTCAAATTAATTTTAATAACCTAAACAACTAAAAATTAGTGTAAATGTCGAGTGTACGGAATCTACCAGCTAAAGAGAGTGGTAGAAGCAAAAAAATAGGCTTATGAAAAAGTTGAACTAAAGAAAAGCTGGAACAATAGAATTAAATCATCGAAAGCGAAAATAAATAAAAGTTAAAAAAAATTTTGACGAAGGTTCTTAAAGTATGGAAACGGTAGAATAAGGGCTAAAGTAGATAAGTGTGACATCTATAATATATACAAGGATATGTGAAGAAGAATAAAAAGACAAATAATTTTATTTGTTTGTATAACGCAAATCACTTTTATTTTTAATCTTTGCTGTCCTTATGCATTAGCAGGTGTGTTTTATTTATTAAAGGTACTTTTTTTTTAAATTATGTAAATATTACGACAGTATATTATAATGGGTTTATATAAATATAAGGTTTTCCCTTCAATAATTCCACTATTTAGTCCAGGCGGAATCCAGCGGAAAATTACTTCAAATGGCAGTCGCTGGATCAGTACGGATGTTTCCAGGTAACTTGACAATACCTTATGTGCCCAAAATGTAAACTGAGTTTAACGAACGACCTACATCTGGTTTCTCGGATTTTTACGTTAATTAACTTAAATAATACCTAATAGTTATTCAAAGACCGGACATTATAAAGAATTAGTTTTAAGCTGTCTATTTTAGAATGTATTAACGATTAGATAAGTAGTAGTAGCGTCAATAAGATAAAACGGAAGTTTATTTTTTAGATAAATTGATAATATTTGTGAATGATATTGGTGTAAAACAGTTTAATCTAGGTCCAGTTGTATTTTAACCAATTTATTATTTAAATGTTTTTTTTAAACCAAACAACTCTCTTTATAAAAGAGTGTAAAGTCATTTATTTAAAGATTTATCTACCTCAATTTATACATTATCCTTAATTTCCGGGAAGAGTAGGCAGAAGGAGAAAAGAGAAAGGACCCTCTCGCGCTTCTTGGCAGGAGGAGCTTAGTCCTGAAGATGAGACAATCTGCAGGATTCTCGGGAAAGAGATTGATATTGTAATCTGCTTAGTAAAAATTGCCTGCCCCAGAGTATGTACATATTATCATACTATTACGACACGTCAACGGATGATATATGGTGCAACTACCGAGCAGTCGACCAGAAAAATAATGATAGTCAAGGGCGTACACAGGATATTTTTGATATTTATTATACAAAATTATTGCTTTTTCAGTAATTAAAGGCTGTTTGATGGCGTGAGCATTTTTTACAAGGATAATTTTTATTCAGGAGTAATGTGTTCTCTCCAATATTAGTAATTGTTCTCACTTCCGATTTTTATTGTTCTTATGTTCTATTAGTATGTTCTAGTTCTTTGCGATGCTTCATTATTTTGTCAGTAGGTATACTTGTTTTAGTATTTTTAGATGTGTTTACAGTTAGAGGAAACCTTTCTTTGATATATATAAATATATATATATATATATATATATATATATATATGTATATATATATATATATATATATATATATATATATATATATATATATATATATATATATATATGGATTTCTCTTATATGTGAATCCTTTGCTTTAAATTGTAACATAGTGTTGGATAGAACAGAGGTGTGTTCGATCAACAACACTGCTTAAATATATTACCTTAAAGCATTTGCGCAAACAGCATAAGGAACAAGATGGAGATTTCAATGGTTTTATTACCCTTTAACATTGATTAAGGGTTTTGTCACTATAGATGGAGACTGTAAAAAAAACCGTTCAAATTTCAGTCAGCAGACAAAACCATTATAACAATGGTCAATAAACTTCTAGAAAAACTGCAGAAAAAAAATTCGTAGAAAGATCCATGAGAAACTCAAAAACGTTTTCATCAAAATCGCAGAAATATCTAAATAAGTTATTAAAATCTACAAGAAAAATGAAATTGCTGAATCATACAAACTATTATTATATATATATATATATATATATATATATATATATATATATATATATATATATATATATATATATATATATATATATATATATATATATGTGTATGATTGGATGGGTTGAAGTCAATTGACTCCAACCCATTCAAACATATTTATATATTTTTTCCAAACGAGTCACATGTACTTCTTTTTTCTTATGTATATATATATATATATATATATATACATATATATATATATATACATATATATATATATATATATATATATATATATATATATATATATAAGATTAACTCTTCTAACAAAAGCTACTAAATGGCCAAATATATGACCTAGGAGGACAAATATATACACAGAACGTTTTCGGACTAATAAGTCCATCATCAGTGCAGTTGCCTAAAATAAATTTCAACCTTTTAATGAAAGCAAACATAAATATTAAATTTTATCCAAGGTTAAAGAACATGTGGTTAAACACTTACCAGGTATAAATGAGTAAAGCCACTAAGTGTGTACATAAAAAACGTTTAAATGCTGGTAACTTTGTTAATTAATACATACTTAGTTCTTGATAAATTTACATTATGTATTTTGAAACAGATTTATTTCATGGAAGCGCAAGACCCCCAGGGTTTGCTTACCCAAAAGAAGGTGTTTCTACGGATACTCGATATCAACTGATTAAAATGAAATTTTCAACAAGAAGTGTTGACACGTATTTGGGGTAACTGCACTGATAATGGACTTGTTAGTCCAAAAACGTTTTGCGATGTAACCCGAAAATGCATTTTTAGAATATTCATACCTTTTATAAAGAATTTTTTAAATAAATTTTTTTAAAGCTATTACTACGGCCAACCAATTGAAGGGGACGCTGCGCTGTATACTTTAAGGATTATTTCTAGGATTAAATTTTTTTTTTCATGTCTTAGTCAAAAGACGAACAACTATGGAGAGGTTCATATTGATGCCCACGAAGATTTACAACAAGTTTAAAAGCACAACTGGAAACTAAAGGCGCCCATAGCTTAGTGGCTATGATACTGGCTAACCAAGCCCAAGGACCTGAATTCCATTCCTGACACTAACAACAGACATTTTTCAATTTTTAAGTTAAAACTGAGCCGTCACCGTTTTGACTAGCACATAAACCATCGGTCCCAGGCTACGCACGTAGTCGATAAGTCACGTTAGGGCGCTTGCGCGACCTAAAAACCTTAACACTAGACTTGAGTCAGAAGGTTAGTGAATGATATAAAATATGCCAATTGTATCCAAAAAAGTGAAGGTTTATTTAATTAAAAATATCAAACGCACTAAAATTATCAACACAAAACAAAACAATTTAATAGCGGTTATGTCCACTTGTCGCAGTAATGACTTCTCGCAATCTGCTCGATAATATACATACAGCTACATAAATGCTGGATCGGATTAAGATCTGGACTGCACGCGAACCATTCCAATCTTATTAATCCTACCTCATTTAGATAATCATTCACAATATGGACAACGTGAGGTCTAGAGTTATGAAAGTTGCAATTGGAACTATCACATCTTGGACAAGTTCTTCAATGTAGCGACGGGCAGTCCTAGCTCCAGTTTTAATGAATACAGAATAAATACGTACTTCGCTACAAATGCCTGCCCAAATCTTAACGGAACCCCAATGATATGATATTCTCTTTGATATGGTGTAGTATTAAATGATTTATTTACACGTCTGTAAACGCGCTACCGATCATCGGGCGACCTCAAACAAATGCTTGACTCGTCTGTGAATAAAACATTACCCCATTGTTGTATAGTCTATTGGATATGTAATCTTGCAAACGCTAGTCGCTGCTGTCGATGCGGAGGAAGTAGTTGTAGTGCTGTCGCTGGCCTTCGTGAATGAAGTTCAACTTCTGTCAATTTTTTTCGTATCCTTTGATTTTTTAGAGACACAGAAGTATCTCTTCGATCTCTCAAGGATTTAACAATGACAAAGCAATCATCAGCTGCAATAGTTGATCTCCTTTTGCCAGAGCCTTAACGTCACGCGAAATTTCCAGTCTCCATCCAATTTCCTATCCCAAGCATCTCGAATTTTAGAACGCGGTATTAAAGCAACAATTCGAACCACATCTGCTACTGTTAACACTATGATGATAAATACGTTATATTATTGCTGTCACTGTCATTTTGCTGGCACTGTCATTTTTACAAATGAAAATGTAAATTTATGCTACTGCCATTAAATTTTTATCGACATGCCAGGCAAGCTATGCATGTTTATAACTCAATAAGTAGTGTTTTTATGTACCTACATTTAATTGTGCAGCTCTTACAAGAAAAGAGATATTCGGATAATTCAAAAAACAAAATTATAGGGATGCATTCGAGATAATACGAAAGGACTATGAAACAAAATTAGCTTTTCAATTTTTTCACGGAATTTGTTTAAGTTAGGAGAAAATACAACGATTCTGTTCACCCCCTATATTGCCATCTAGGCAAAATTGTTCATGATTGACCTACAAACTGATGCAAGAATCCTGAAAATCGAGATACAAGTAAAAAACTTATAAATTGTCAAACTTAATCAAAAATTGAGTGAGAAATCTAAGGTCCAAGCCTTAATTTTAACCCCTACGCTTTGTGTAGGTACTACCGATAAGAATTAGCAGCATAGTGTCTAAAGTTATTATTACATATTTCTAGTCTTGATTTGTATGTGATTCATGCTGGGTCAAATGACCCATTAAAAATGTCCCATGGGCGTGTAGTCTATTAGTTTAACATAATTAAATTTTCTAATCAGCAGATATTATGAGAATATTTTACAATACTTTCTTATTTAAAATATCATCAACCATAAAATCGTGACAATACTGGAGGCTCCATCTCCTGAAATTTTACTAAAGCTTTTAAGAGCAAACCGCGAAACCGAGATAAATCAGATTTCTGCTCTTAGTTTCAGAGGCAATAAATGGAATCTACACTGGTATGACCGACAATAATAGAGTTTAAAAATAAATATTTGATACATATTATATTATTAAAAATTAGTTACTTTGTCGTAGTGGAGATAAAATGAAAACTTAATTGTTTTCTCTTGGCAATTAGTAATTATTAATTAATAAATAATCGTTGCCAAAAAATTACTTTATTTTTATATTTTTAGATATTTATGGTTTTTGAAGCGAAGCCGGTAACTCTGCTAAAGTGATATCATTATAATATAGTGTTATTATAAAGTGTATTTAAATCCCGCATTAAATATTATTATGTTTTGCTTTAAATTTATAAAACAGTAAAAATTTAGAAGACTAGCTAGATGAAGCTGATTTAATATAATTTTAATATATGATATACATAGATCAAGAAATGACAGCAAAGTATAAAATTCACACAAATGATACGAAACGTACGAGTTATCCAAAACTGAGTATTCTGTCACTACTTTTTTTTGTTATAAATACAGTTAAGAGAAACCAAAAATGGAAGCAACATATATTATGCTCTAAATAATTGGTTACGTGAAGTACACAGGTACTGGAAACTGAAACTAAATTCCTCAGGCTCATCTAAAACAACAGTATTGAGCGAGTGATAGCAATAGTTTTATATTGATCAATACCAATTTATCATATATATTTTATTATCCAGTAAAATAATTTGACTTTACGACAAATATTAAATGATAATGACAATTTTATAGAAAATATTAATATTTTTTTTAACAGGTGGACATAATCACCTTGAGATGGAGTAAATCACAGCAAGACAAGGCAAATTACGTTCAAATGTCGACTAAATACGACTAGAGTTTGACGCAGTAATGCAATTAAGAGACGAAAACTAATCTAAAGAACAACTAAAAAAAGAAAACGTAGGTATATGGCATGAAAATAGCAAATTAGTTTCAAAGGCCACGAGTAAATAATAGAATAGAGACACAAAATTTAGGAAAATACTGTCGAAATAAATATAATGAGAAATGAAATCAAATACATATATACCAATAAATGATAAATGTCACTAAACTACTTTTTTTTTAAAAACGTTGATATCTTGTTAAAAACATAAATTTAAAAGCAAAAAATCATTAAAAAACTATAACCCGCCAAACAAAATTATTTTATATCAACAATTAAATTTTTTTTCGCGTTTCAATATCCAATCCGAAAATCAACTTGTGATACTATTTTCAATTAGTGAAATATTAGCGGTTCAAAATTACTTGGCCTCGACCTTGAAGGCGTCAGCCATGTTTACAACTCAGCTTAAAGTCTTGAAAGGTGTTGTTATAGGTACCTAATATTTTTTAATTATTGTTAGTTATGTATTTTGTTATTGACAATTATAGATGATGTTTTCCTGACATGCGTGTATCTCTGTAATTTATTTTACTCGTTTATCTTAATACATTTGGTATTGAAGTTGCATCCAGATAAAAAGTCTCACTTTCACAAGGTGTATTAAAAATCCAGCTCTTTCTTTTTCATTGTCAGGTTTGGATTTGGTTAAAACCAATCTTAGTAAGTTAGTTGTTTTAAATGTTGCTATCATTTTGATTTTTTTTTGATACGCCTTTTATGTACGATATTTTAGTTACCTTCAATTCACTTCTTATAAGTGTTACGTTCCAAATTTAAAGTAAAAAAGTCCCACCTCTATTTTATCAAAATTTAAATAATTCAGGACGTGTAAGAGCGGTTGCCTATAATATATTATAAGCAAGGTGGCGAAAATAAAATTAGTAATTTTCAAATAGGGGTAATGTCTGGCAAATTGTGCTGAAGTTAAGGGAACATGTCCTCTTTTTTTGTGAAGAAACTAATTTAGATCGTTCTTTCTAGAGTTATCTTGGAAGAATTGGGATCATAAAATTGAAATTTTTGAATCTCGGTATTATTCGGTGACCTCCGTGTGTCAAGTTGTCAAGTGTTCGGAAAGACGACGGAAAGAAAGTGATTCCAGGTTTGACGGTGTAACTGAAAGGTTGGGCTAGATTAAAAACGGCATTTTGTTTTTTGCTTTTGCTGCTGTTCCATGTGGGATCTGGACTAGTCCGAACCGTGTGGATATTCAAGGGGATTTGCTGCCTTCGTGGAAGGGTTTTTTTTTGGAATATCCACAATTTCGCTAAAAAAAAGCGGATCTACAGTACACGTGAATACCGGGAGTCGTATTTAGATCAAGAAATTAGCCTTAATCACGAGTCCAAATAGCCGGCTACGCTTCGGTCCAATTTGGGATATTTCAAACCCCTAATCTGGCTAAGAAGGGTGAGTGTTAGAACATTTCGTTTTTAATTAATTAAAAAGTTGTAGTTATTTTTTTTTCCCATCTCTAAAAAGCTATTCACATTTTTATCAGTTTTCATACATTCAAGTTCGGAGACAAGTTTTTTTTGTATTGCTCCATTATCGCCAAAAGGCAGATAAACAAAGTGTTAAAATCAATATATTTATTTCCAAATAATTATTTTAGACACAGATGGTAATTAATGTTTTCTTGCTTCAGGGTTGGTTGGTTTGTTTGTTTTTTTTCTGCTTCTTCTTCTTCGTATTTTTCCGTCTGGCTGTAATTTTCAACTTTTCAACATTGTCACACAAGTCTATGTACATCGGCAATCGTATGGGATTTTGGATTGAAGACACGCTGAACTATAACTGGAATTCCACGCGGTGAAGTATATGAAAATTCGAGGTATGGATCGATAATAATTAATTTTCAACGGAAGATTTAAGCGCCGTCTAATTTGGTTTGCGAAATACAATAGTTTTTTTTAAAAGATTATTTGCTGTTAGTTTTTATTTTCATATTTACAAATACTTTACTGATTTTTTTTTAAAGATAATTTGCGGTTTATTTTATTAATTCAATATTTACACATACCTATTTTAATTTTGTAAACTGCGTCTAAGGGGGGGTTATATATTTGAGATTTATTTTTTTATATTATTTTCTGCGCACGCACTTGAGCTCACGTGGTGTCCTATTTGCGTTAATTATTTTTTTTGGTTGGTATTGAACCGCACACCCCTTAGCGTCCGGTACTTTTGATACGTCCTACCTTTCATTTTGTTCTGTTAAGTAGAAATAACTTATGAATTTTTGTTAGGCAAGTAGAAGCCGCATTTTTATATTATTTTTTTATTAAGCCTATGGTAAAGTTAAATAATATTGTAATATGTAGTATGTATGTATTTATTTTCAACTATCTTGGGAATCTATTTATTAAAATTGACTAAATTCTAATCTGACAATTTCATTTATTTTTTTATTTATTCAGATTGTATACTGTTACTTAGTATTTTAGTAGTAAACCTATTGGTAAGTTGGTGGTATATGGAATAGTAACGTAGGGAAGGCTGTGGGCCAATTTACCTGGCGCCCCTGATATAACTTCGGATTTTTTTTGTTTTGTGGACCGCACGACCATCTCCACTGTTTTGTCTAGCCGCGAGCCATTCCCAGACTGTCACCGTATAGTACTTTTCTTTCCGGGTGTACGTCTGATTTATATTTGGTACATTTTGTAATTTTTTTATATAGATTCGGTTTTGTACGCCACATATTTTGGCGCCCAACGTGGGGCCCTTAATTAATTAACCTTTTTTTGTCAACCCCTTGTGTAGATTCCTTTTAATTAGTTAACCTAACGTGTTTGGGCTTTAATTGACTAACTTTGATTTATTTACTTTACCACTGGTTTTGCACTTAGTAGTAGTCTTAGAACTTCGTGTGTAGTGGAAGTGTATGCCAAGAAGTGCTTACTAGTTTTTTTTTTTTTTTTTGTGTGACGTGAAGTTGGAAGAAGCCAAAAATGGAACTTAAAAGAAGATACTTTGAAGTGGTGTTGTGGAACTTAGAAGAATTATGGATATATTAGGACTTTGAAATATTTCTATTTCAGTTGGAGTTCAAATTTATTTTTTTGAGAAGTTGGACTTCGAAATTCTACATTGTGGTTTAACTTACTTATGTTAGGGAATGTAAAATCTTTTTTTGAGATTATGTTGTGACTTGTAATTTGTTCTGAAACAATGAAATTTTGAAAATTTTTTGTGAAATTTTATAGATTGAATAAAGCGACTATTACTTTTATTTTGCTTTTGGTTTGCTCCCATTAATAAAGTAAACTGTACCTGTGTGTTAATATTTTTACTTATATCTTGATTTTGTTTGAATATTTGCTCCTTTCGGTTGATACATTTTTTTTTTAAATTTTGAACTTTGGCAAGATGGTGCGAAAACTTGTACCCAACTACTTAAGGAAAGAGGAACTGGAATATGAACTCAAAATTCGTGGAGTGTCTACTGGCACTGTTGAGTCTATGAGGTCTAGTCTGTCTGATGCACTTAGTCGTGAGGCAGCAAATGAAAGCTTTAGATATCCTGAGCACCCATTCACCTTTTCACAGGATAAAACTGCAATCGAGACTAAACTTGCGGAGCTGAATACGGCTGTTGGAAAGTTTGCCGGAACTCCTACTTGTGCTGAGTCCTTGAGATTGCGGACACAGATTAACCATGTCTTGGGGAGAATTGATCTTATGGTATTGCCAACAGGTGATGATGCAGACGCAGCCCAGGTTGTTAAGTCAGACTTTCTTGCTGAGATTTTGAAGTTGTCACAGGATTTACATGATAAGCAGCATCCAATCGGATCTGGTTCGGTACCAGTAGCGCTCGATGTGATTTCGGTTTTAAATCAGTCTTTTCAGGCAGGGGTAGGACAAGTTCATGCTTCTTCTCCTGGAGCGATGTCACAAGCTGGTAATAATGTTTTTTCAGGGTCTGTCTCTAGTTTTTCTTCTGGGATGATACTTCCTCATAAATGGGGAATAGAAAAGTTTTCAGGTTCTGCTAGGGGTATGTCTATTTCTGCATTTTTTGAGATGGTGAATGAATTGAGTCTCGCTCGTCATGTACCAGATAGTATACTTTTGGAATCAGGTATAGATTTATTTTCGGATAAAGCCTATCAGTTTTATAAAGATGTTCGTCTACGTGTAGGGAGTTGGGCTGAATTAGTTGAAGAGTTTCGTAGGGAGTACCTGTCAGCTCACCATGGGGAAGCGCTTTTTGAAGAGCTTCGGAGGAGAACTCAGCATTCGTCTGAGACTATTGGAGTTTACTTGGCAATAATGAATAGTTACTTTAATCGCTTGCGTTGTCATGTTCCAGAGGAAGTTAAATTGTCTATAGTTATTAGGAATTTGCATCCGTTCTATCAAGATAGATTACGTGATCCTTTGCCAGCTACCTTGGAGGAACTTCGTGTTCTATGTCGCAGTATGGAGGAAAGACGTGATTGTATTAGGAACTATGTTGAACCGAATAGTAGGAAAATGAATACTTTGGAAAAGGACCTAGCTTATATCAGTGTGGATGCTGAAAGTTGTAGTAGTGTTAGTGAGGGTCCTGTTGTTTCATCCGAATCGGAGTCCGCTAGAGGAAAGTTTAGGACTTTAATCTGTTATCGTTGTAATCAGTCAGGCCATAAGGCAGTAGGGTGTCTAATGAAGAAGGAGGCTGTTCACTGTTTTAAGTGTAAGAAAGAAGGGTTTACAGTCAGAACTTGTCCTTCGTGTAATTCGGGAAACGGAAGGAAGCGCACCTAACTGGTCGAAGAGGTGTTGCCGACGTTGACTCGACCAACCTACGTCCTATTTTAGACTTTATTTTACATCATTCCGAAGGAGATGAACGTCCATATTTGAAAGTTAAAGTCTTAGGAAAGGAAATTTTGGGATTATTGGATTCTGGTGCTTCAAAGACCATTGTAGGAAGAACTGGTTGGAAATTTTTACAAAATTTGGGTTTAGAGTTGGATACTTCGAAGAAGATCGTTTGTAGAGTGGCGAATGGTCAGATGTGTGAATCGTTGGGGGAATGTTTAGTACCTTTCATGGTTAGGGATCGCTTGCGTGTCTTGCCAGTATTAGTTATTTTGGACGTACCGCACATTCTGATTTTAGGATCTGATTTTTGGCGTGTTATGGGTATCGTTCTAGATTTGAGGCATAACGAATGGTATTTTTCGGACGCTCCAGCAATGGTAGGTTCAGTGGATCATCTCCGAGGTCAAACTATTTTGACCGATGCAGAGAAGTCGCAATTGGAGGAAGTTATTAATAGAAGTCGTGAACTAATGGGCACTTCTCTTGGTTGTACTGATGTCACTGAGCATGTGATTGTTTGTAAATCTGCACCCATAAAACAACGTTACTATCCTGTATCCCCAGTAATCCAAAGCCATATTGATAAAGAGCTAGAAGATATGTTGGCGAAAGGAGTAGTGGAGCGATCGAATAGTGCTTGGTCGTCCCCGATTCTCTTGGTGAAAAAAAAAGGTTCCAGAAGGTGAAGAACCAAAATGGAGGTTCTGCGTAGACTATCGAAAGCTTAATGCCGTAACAGAGAGGGATGGCTACCCATTACCGTACATCTCTAATATTTTAAATAAATTGAAGAACGCGCATTATCTTTCCACCATAGACATTAAGTCGGCGTATTGGCAGGTACCTGTTGCTAAGGCTTCCAGGCCTTATACTGCTTTTACGGTTCCTGGTCGAAGTCTTTTTCAGTTTTGCAGAATGCCTTTTGGATTACATAATGCCCCGGCTACATGGCAGAGGTTGATAGATCGTGTCCTCGGTCCGGAGTTGGAACCCTATGTTTTTACTTACTTGGATGACGTGGTCATCGTGACGTCGTCTATTGAAGAACATGTAACGATCTTAGAGGAAGTCTTTAGACGCTTGAGAGAAGCTAAGTTAACCGTTAGCTGGGATAAATGTCAATTTTGTAGACCGGAACTAAAGTATTTGGGTCATGTGGTTGATAGGAATGGACTGCATGTTGATGGTGATAAGGTCAAGGCTATGCTACGTATCCCAACACCCACATCCGTCAAGGAAGTTCGTAGCATCATAGGCACATTTTCCTGGTATCGAAGATTTATTCCTTCCTTTGCGACACTACTAGCTCCAATTACAGCGATATTGAAGAAAGGAAGAAAATTCAATTGGACCCCGAGTTGTGAAGAATCTTTTCAGAAAATAAAAGAATGTCTAGTTTCTGCTCCGATACTTAATTGTCCTGACTACAATTTGCCTTTTGTTGTCCAATGTGATGCCTCAGGATATGGAGTGGGCGCCGTGTTATTGCAGCCAGGCCCGGATGGTGACGAAGTAATTAGTTTCCTGAGCAGATCACTAACGCGTCAAGAAAGGAATTTTTCCACGACGGAACGGGAATGTTTAGCTGTGTTATGGGCAGTCGAAAAACTGCGTCCTTATTTGGAGGGTGTTCCGTTTACGGTCGTGACTGATCACGCATCCCTCGTATGGCTTCAAAATTTGAAGGATCCTACTGGAAGATTAGCTCGATGGGCGGTAAGATTGCAACAATATGACTTTAAGATTGTGCATCGGAAAGGAAAAGAACATGTTGTCCCCGATTTGTTATCTCGGTCAGTTCCCGTGCTTGATATGGTTGAAGAGGTTGTACCGCTTCCTAGTGGTGATAGTTGGTATGATAAACTTTGTAGAAAAATCGAGTCTAATCCCTTGAAGTATCCTCAGTGGAGAATGTCTGGTGGCAAACTTTATAAATACATCCGTCCCAGTCATGGATTTTTGGTCGAGGAAGCGGACAATTGGAAGGAAGTCGTTCCTAAGGGTCAACGATTGGAAGTGCTGAAGTTGTGTCATGATAGTCCTTTAGCAGGTCATATGGGGATCCTGAAAACTTATAAGCGTATTAACGAGAAGTATTTTTGGCCGAAACTGCGGAGTGATGTATCTCGTTACGTTGGACGTTGCTCGCTGTGTGCCATGCATAAGGTGGAACAAGGTAAGCCCAAAGGCTTTATGACTCCTCAACCTAAAGCTACTCAACCATGGGAGATAGTAGCAACCGATCTTATGGGACCTTTCCCAAGATCAACTCAAGGCTATAAGTTTATCTTAGTGGTAATGGATGTGTTTAGTAAATTTTCTTTGGTATTTCCGTTGCGATCCTCAAAAGCCGTGCATGTCGTTAAGAAAATAGAAGAAGAAGTTTTTCTCGTATTTGGAGTTCCACGTCTGTTACTATGTGATAATGGTGTCCAGTATACTTCGGGTATTTTCAAGAAAATGATGGAAACCTATGGTGTCTCAGTTCGTTATAATGCGTTGTATCATCCACAGTGCAATCCATCTGAACGCTATAACCGAACCCTTAAAACAATGATGGCAACTTATATAGCTGACAACCATAGGAAGTGGGATGAAAATTTGGCCAAACTAGCATGTGCTACGCGCACTGCATACCACGAGTCGACTGGTCAAGATCCCTACTTCATAAATTTCGGTCGGAAGATGGTAGTGGATGGACGAGATTTTTCCCGAAAGGACAAACTCGGAGACCCGGAGGACGAAGTAGCTAAAATGGGATATAATCGATCGCGTGGACTCCAGGAATTATTTGTTGATGTTAGAAAACGTTTAGATAAAGCTTCGGCTAAGTGTGAGAAGACCTATAATCTACGGAGACGTCCAGAGGAATTTCAGCCCCATCAGTCAGTATGGCGGAGAAATTTTGTGTTGTCAGATGCCGCTAAATATTTCACGAAAAAGTTAGCTCCTAGATGGATAGGACCCTACTTCGTGAAGAAGAAAGTTTCCCCCTGGACATATAGTTTAGAGGATGAAAATGGCAAGGATCAAGGTATTTGGAATATTAAGGATTTAAGGATTAGTAACCCGACTGGTGATCCCGATAGGATTTAGGTCGGAGTAGAACGGACTAGCAAAGTTTTGTCTAGTCTAAGTAAATTTAGTTAGTCTTCTGAAATTGGTTGTATTTATTTTTTTTTGTTGTGTCCGTGAAGGATGACTGAGTGTTGGCTATGATCGGTTCTTAGGATGTATTTGGATGGTCAACCGATTCGTTTTTTTTTTGTGTTAGGTAGCCAATACGAAGTCGTAGGGTTGCGGTAGCCTTAATTTCTTTTGATTTATGGAATTGAATGTCACTTAGGTTTGGTCAGAAATATGTTGTCTTCGATGATATGGCGTTGGGATTTGTTTTGATGTTAGTAAGCCATTCTATTTAATTGGGATTTTTTCGAAGCCACATAATTATGTTTTGGTGAATCTTGTTTTATAATAGCTTAGTTTTGGATGATTCACTAAATTTCGTTGTATACGGATTTAAATTCTGGAAGACCTATCTCATTTTTATTTTAATGAACAATTGGAATTACACTACTGTTTCGGTAGATGTTTCTCGCGGTATCAGTAAGAGTGGAATGGTGGAGAGTTTCTTATGGACTCATGTTATGCGAGGTATAGTGAAGTACTAGCGATGCCCCAGAGCTGGGAGGTCGCGAATAAGGGCAACATCCAGTAACCGACCTAATCAGTGTTGTCAGATTGACGTTGGAATTTGAAACTATTCTACTTGATCTCATACGATGAGAGATGACTGTTGTGTGGAAGTGGAGTAAGTGTTGTAAGTAAGTTGTTGCTTTGTGCGTGTGGTTTGAGATTGGTATGTCTTTCGTTGTCCAAGTACTTGCGCATGGTGAAGACGGTGTGGATGATGATTGTGTTGTGGACTTCGCTCGGAGTTTAGGTAGTGTGTCGCTAGCGCGAGGGAAAATTTTCTTCGTCTAGTTTTTCCTCGTAAATTTTCCTCTGGGAAAGGGAGGTGTTGTTACGTTCCAAATTTAAAGTAAAAAAGTCCCACCTCTATTTTATCAAAATTTAAATAATTCAGGACGTGTAAGAGCGGTTGCCTATAATATATTATAAGCAAGGTGGCGAAAATAAAATTAGTAATTTTCAAATAGGGGTAATGTCTGGCAAATTGTGCTGAAGTTAAGGGAACATGTCCTCTTTTTTGTGAAGAAACTAATTTAGATCGTTCTTTCTAGAGTTATCTTGGAAGAATTGGGATCATAAAATTGAAATTTTTGAATCTCGGTATTATTCGGTGACCTCCGTGTGTCAAGTTGTCAAGTGTTCGGAAAGACGACGGAAAGAAAGTGATTCCAGGTTTGACGGTGTAACTGAAAGGTTGGGCTAGATTAAAAACGGCATTTTGTTTTTTGCTTTTGCTGCTGTTCCATGTGGGATCTGGACTAGTCCGAACCGTGTGGATATTCAAGGGGATTTGCTGCCTTCGTGGAAGGGTTTTTTTTTGGAATATCCACAATTTCGCTAAAAAAAGCGGATCTACAGTACACGTGAATACCGGGAGTCGTATTTAGATCAAGAAATTAGCCTTAATCACGAGTCCAAATAGCCGGCTACGCTTCGGTCCAATTTGGGATATTTCAAACCCCTAATCTGGCTAAGAAGGGTGAGTGTTAGAACATTTCGTTTTTAATTAATTAAAAAGTTGTAGTTATTTTTTTTTCCCATCTCTAAAAAGCTATTCACATTTTTATCAGTTTTCATACATTCAAGTTCGGAGACAAGTTTTTTTTGTATTGCTCCATTATCGCCAAAAGGCAGATAAACAAAGTGTTAAAATCAATATATTTATTTCCAAATAATTATTTTAGACACAGATGGTAATTAATGTTTTCTTGCTTCAGGGTTGGTTGGTTTGTTTGTTTTTTTTTCTGCTTCTTCTTCTTCGTATTTTTCCGTCTGGCTGTAATTTTCAACTTTTCAACATTGTCACACAAGTCTATGTACATCGGCAATCGTATGGGATTTTGGATTGAAGACACGCTGAACTATAACTGGAATTCCACGCGGTGAAGTATATGAAAATTCGAGGTATGGATCGATAATAATTAATTTTCAACGGAAGATTTAAGCGCCGTCTAATTTGGTTTGCGAAATACAATAGTTTTTTTTAAAAGATTATTTGCTGTTAGTTTTTATTTTCATATTTACAAATACTTTACTGATTTTTTTTTAAAGATAATTTGCGGTTTATTTTATTAATTCAATATTTACACATACCTATTTTAATTTTGTAAACTGCGTCTAAGGGGGGTTATATATTTGAGATTTATTTTTTTATATTATTTTCTGCGCACGCACTTGAGCTCACGTGGTGTCCTATTTGCGTTAATTATTTTTTTTGGTTGGTATTGAACCGCACACCCCTTAGCGTCCGGTACTTTTGATACGTCCTACCTTTCATTTTGTTCTGTTAAGTAGAAATAACTTATGAATTTTTGTTAGGCAAGTAGAAGCCGCATTTTTATATTATTTTTTTATTAAGCCTATGGTAAAGTTAAATAATATTGTAATATGTAGTATGTATGTATTTATTTTCAACTATCTTGGGAATCTATTTATTAAAATTGACTAAATTCTAATCTGACAATTTCATTTATTTTTTTATTTATTCAGATTGTATACTGTTACTTAGTATTTTAGTAGTAAACCTATTGGTAAGTTGGTGGTTTATGGAATAGTAACGTAGGGAAGGCTGTGGGCCAATTTACCTGGCGCCCCTGATATAACTTCGGATTTTTTTTGTTTTGTGGACCGCACGACCATCTCCACTGTTTTGTCTAGCCGCGAGCCATTCCCAGACTGTCACCGTATAGTACTTTTCTTTCCGGGTGTACGTCTGATTTATATTTGGTACATTTTGTAATTTTTTTATATAGATTCGGTTTTGTACGCCACATATTTTGGCGCCCAACGTGGGGCCCTTAATTAATTAACCTTTTTTTGTCAACCCCTTGTGTAGATTCCTTTTAATTAGTTAACCTAACGTGTTTGGGCTTTAATTGACTAACTTTGATTTATTTACTTTACCACTGGTTTTGCACTTAGTAGTAGTCTTAGAACTTCGTGTGTAGTGGAAGTGTATGCCAAGAAGTGCTTACTAGTTTTTTTTTTTTTTTTTGTGTGACGTGAAGTTGGAAGAAGCCAAAAATGGAACTTAAAAGAAGATACTTTGAAGTGGTGTTGTGGAACTTAGAAGAATTATGGATATATTAGGACTTTGAAATATTTCTATTTCAGTTGGAGTTCAAATTTATTTTTTTGAGAAGTTGGACTTCGAAATTCTACATTGTGGTTTAACTTACTTATGTTAGGGAATGTAAAATCTTTTTTTGAGATTATGTTGTGACTTGTAATTTGTTCTGAAACAATGAAATTTTGAAAATTTTTTGTGAAATTTTATAGATTGAATAAAGCGACTATTACTTTTATTTTGCTTTTGGTTTGCTCCCATTAATAAAGTAAACTGTACCTGTGTGTTAATATTTTTACTTATATCTTGATTTTGTTTGAATATTTGCTCCTTTCGGTTGATACATTTTTTTTTTAAATTTTGAACTTTGGCAAGATGGTGCGAAAACTTGTACCCAACTACTTAAGGAAAGAGGAACTGGAATATGAACTCAAAATTCGTGGAGTGTCTACTGGCACTGTTGAGTCTATGAGGTCTAGTCTGTCTGATGCACTTAGTCGTGAGGCAGCAAATGAAAGCTTTAGATATCCTGAGCACCCATTCACCTTTTCACAGGATAAAACTGCAATCGAGACTAAACTTGCGGAGCTGAATACGGCTGTTGGAAAGTTTGCCGGAACTCCTACTTGTGCTGAGTCCTTGAGATTGCGGACACAGATTAACCATGTCTTGGGGAGAATTGATCTTATGGTATTGCCAACAGGTGATGATGCAGACGCAGCCCAGGTTGTTAAGTCAGACTTTCTTGCTGAGATTTTGAAGTTGTCACAGGATTTACATGATAAGCAGCATCCAATCGGATCTGGTTCGGTACCAGTAGCGCTCGATGTGATTTCGGTTTTAAATCAGTCTTTTCAGGCAGGGGTAGGACAAGTTCATGCTTCTTCTCCTGGAGCGATGTCACAAGCTGGTAATAATGTTTTTTCAGGGTCTGTCTCTAGTTTTTCTTCTGGGATGATACTTCCTCATAAATGGGGAATAGAAAAGTTTTCAGGTTCTGCTAGGGGTATGTCTATTTCTGCATTTTTTGAGATGGTGAATGAATTGAGTCTCGCTCGTCATGTACCAGATAGTATACTTTTGGAATCAGGTATAGATTTATTTTCGGATAAAGCCTATCAGTTTTATAAAGATGTTCGTCTACGTGTAGGGAGTTGGGCTGAATTAGTTGAAGAGTTTCGTAGGGAGTACCTGTCAGCTCACCATGGGGAAGCGCTTTTTGAAGAGCTTCGGAGGAGAACTCAGCATTCGTCTGAGACTATTGGAGTTTACTTGGCAATAATGAATAGTTACTTTAATCGCTTGCGTTGTCATGTTCCAGAGGAAGTTAAATTGTCTATAGTTATTAGGAATTTGCATCCATTCTATCAAGATAGATTACGTGATCCTTTGCCAGCTACCTTGGAGGAACTTCGTGTTCTATGTCGCAGTATGGAGGAAAGACGTGATTGTATTAGGAACTATGTTGAACCGAATAGTAGGAAAATGAATACTTTGGAAAAGGACCTAGCTTATATCAGTGTGGATGCTGAAAGTTGTAGTAGTGTTAGTGAGGGTCCTGTTGTTTCATCCGAATCGGAGTCCGCTAGAGGAAAGTTTAGGACTTTAATCTGTTATCGTTGTAATCAGTCAGGCCATAAGGCAGTAGGGTGTCTAATGAAGAAGGAGGCTGTTCACTGTTTTAAGTGTAAGAAAGAAGGGTTTACAGTCAGAACTTGTCCTTCGTGTAATTCGGGAAACGGAAGGAAGCGCACCTAACTGGTCGAAGAGGTGTTGCCGACGTTGACTCGACCAACCTACGTCCTATTTTAGACTTTATTTTACATCATTCCGAAGGAGATGAACGTCCATATTTGAAAGTTAAAGTCTTAGGAAAGGAAATTTTGGGATTATTGGATTCTGGTGCTTCAAAGACCATTGTAGGAAGAACTGGTTGGAAATTTTTACAAAATTTGGGTTTAGAGTTGGATACTTCGAAGAAGATCGTTTGTAGAGTGGCGAATGGTCAGATGTGTGAATCGTTGGGGGAATGTTTAGTACCTTTCATGGTTAGGGATCGCTTGCGTGTCTTGCCAGTATTAGTTATTTTGGACGTACCGCACATTCTGATTTTAGGATCTGATTTTTGGCGTGTTATGGGTATCGTTCCAGATTTGAGGCATAACGAATGGTATTTTTCGGACGCTCCAGCAATGGTAGGTTCAGTGGATCATCTCCGAGGTCAAACTATTTTGACCGATGCAGAGAAGTCGCAATTGGAGGAAGTTATTAATAGAAGTCGTGAACTAATGGGCACTTCTCTTGGTTGTACTGATGTCACTGAGCATGTGATTGTTTGTAAATCTGCACCCATAAAACAACGTTACTATCCTGTATCCCCAGTAATCCAAAGCCATATTGATAAAGAGCTAGAAGATATGTTGGCGAAAGGAGTAGTGGAGCGATCGAATAGTGCTTGGTCGTCCCCGATTCTCTTGGTGAAAAAAAAGGTTCCAGAAGGTGAAGAACCAAAATGGAGGTTCTGCGTAGACTATCGAAAGCTTAATGCCGTAACAGAGAGGGATGGCTACCCATTACCGTACATCTCTAATATTTTAAATAAATTGAAGAACGCGCATTATCTTTCCACCATAGACATTAAGTCGGCGTATTGGCAGGTACCTGTTGCTAAGGCTTCCAGGCCTTATACTGCTTTTACGGTTCCTGGTCGAGGTCTTTTTCAGTTTTGCAGAATGCCTTTTGGATTACATAATGCCCCGGCTACATGGCAGAGGTTGATAGATCGTGTCCTCGGTCCGGAGTTGGAACCCTATGTTTTTACTTACTTGGATGACGTGGTCATCGTGACGTCGTCTATTGAAGAACATGTAACGATCTTAGAGGAAGTCTTTAGACGCTTGAGAGAAGCTAAGTTAACCGTTAGCTGGGATAAATGTCAATTTTGTAGACCGGAACTAAAGTATTTGGGTCATGTGGTTGATAGGAATGGACTGCATGTTGATGGTGATAAGGTCAAGGCTATGCTACGTATCCCAACACCCACATCCGTCAAGGAAGTTCGTAGCATCATAGGCACATTTTCCTGGTATCGAAGATTTATTCCTTCCTTTGCGACACTACTAGCTCCAATTACAGCGATATTGAAGAAAGGAAGAAAATTCAATTGGACCCCGAGTTGTGAAGAATCTTTTCAGAAAATAAAAGAATGTCTAGTTTCTGCTCCGATACTTAATTGTCCTGACTACAATTTGCCTTTTGTTGTCCAATGTGATGCCTCAGGATATGGAGTGGGCGCCGTGTTATTGCAGCCAGGCCCGGATGGTGACGAAGTAATTAGTTTCCTGAGCAGATCACTAACGCGTCAAGAAAGGAATTTTTCCACGACGGAACGGGAATGTTTAGCTGTGTTATGGGCAGTCGAAAAACTGCGTCCTTATTTGGAGGGTGTTCCGTTTACGGTCGTGACTGATCACGCATCCCTCGTATGGCTTCAAAATTTGAAGGATCCTACTGGAAGATTAGCTCGATGGGCGGTAAGATTGCAACAATATGACTTTAAGATTGTGCATCGGAAAGGAAAAGAACATGTTGTCCCCGATTTGTTATCTCGGTCAGTTCCCGTGCTTGATATGGTTGAAGAGGTTGTACCGCTTCCTAGTGGTGATAGTTGGTATGATAAACTTTGTAGAAAAATCGAGTCTAATCCCTTGAAGTATCCTCAGTGGAGAATGTCTGGTGGCAAACTTTATAAATACATCCGTCCCAGTCATGGATTTTTGGTCGAGGAAGCGGACAATTGGAAGGAAGTCGTTCCTAAGGGTCAACGATTGGAAGTACTGAAGTTGTGTCATGATAGTCCTTTAGCAGGTCATATGGGGATCCTGAAAACTTATAAGCGTATTAACGAGAAGTATTTTTGGCCGAAACTGCGGAGTGATGTATCTCGTTACGTTGGACGTTGCTCGCTGTGTGCCATGCATAAGGTGGAACAAGGTAAGCCCAAAGGCTTTATGACTCCTCAACCTAAAGCTACTCAACCATGGGAGATAGTAGCAACCGATCTTATGGGACCTTTCCCAAGATCAACTCAAGGCTATAAGTTTATCTTAGTGGTAATGGATGTGTTTAGTAAATTTTCTTTGGTATTTCCGTTGCGATCCTCAAAAGCCGTGCATGTCGTTAAGAAAATAGAAGAAGAAGTTTTTCTCGTATTTGGAGTTCCACGTCTGTTACTATGTGATAATGGTGTCCAGTATACTTCGGGTATTTTCAAGAAAATGATGGAAACCTATGGTGTCTCAGTTCGTTATAATGCGTTGTATCATCCACAGTGCAATCCATCTGAACGCTATAACCGAACCCTTAAAACAATGATGGCAACTTATATAGCTGACAACCATAGGAAGTGGGATGAAAATTTGGCCAAACTAGCATGTGCTACGCGCACTGCATACCACGAGTCGACTGGTCAAGATCCCTACTTCATAAATTTCGGTCGGAAGATGGTAGTGGATGGACGAGATTTTTCCCGAAAGGACAAACTCGGAGACCCGGAGGACGAAGTAGCTAAAATGGGATATAATCGATCGCGTGGACTCCAGGAATTATTTGTTGATGTTAGAAAACGTTTAGATAAAGCTTCGGCTAAGTGTGAGAAGACCTATAATCTACGGAGACGTCCAGAGGAATTTCAGCCCCATCAGTCAGTATGGCGGAGAAATTTTGTGTTGTCAGATGCCGCTAAATATTTCACGAAAAAGTTAGCTCCTAGATGGATAGGACCCTACTTCGTGAAGAAGAAAGTTTCCCCCTGGACATATAGTTTAGAGGATGAAAATGGCAAGGATCAAGGTATTTGGAATATTAAGGATTTAAGGATTAGTAACCCGACTGGTGATCCCGATAGGATTTAGGTCGGAGTAGAACGGACTAGCAAAGTTTTGTCTAGTCTAAGTAAATTTAGTTAGTCTTCTGAAATTGGTTGTATTTATTTTTTTTTGTTGTGTCCGTGAAGGATGACTGAGTGTTGGCTATGATCGGTTCTTAGGATGTATTTGGATGGTCAACCGATTCGTTTTTTTTTTGTGTTAGGTAGCCAATACGAAGTCGTAGGGTTGCGGTAGCCTTAATTTCTTTTGATTTATGGAATTGAATGTCACTTAGGTTTGGTCAGAAATATGTTGTCTTCGATGATATGGCGTTGGGATTTGTTTTGATGTTAGTAAGCCATTCTATTTAATTGGGATTTTTTCGAAGCCACATAATTATGTTTTGGTGAATCTTGTTTTATAATAGCTTAGTTTTGGATGATTCACTAAATTTCGTTGTATACGGATTTAAATTCTGGAAGACCTATCTCATTTTTATTTTAATGAACAATTGGAATTACACTACTGTTTCGGTAGATGTTTCTCGCGGTATCAGTAAGAGTGGAATGGTGGAGAGTTTCTTATGGACTCATGTTATGCGAGGTATAGTGAAGTACTAGCGATGCCCCAGAGCTGGGAGGTCGCGAATAAGGGCAACATCCAGTAACCGACCTAATTAGTGTTGTCAGATTGACGTTGGAATTTGAAACTATTCTACTTGATCTCATACGATGAGAGATGACTGTTGTGTGGAAGTGGAGTAAGTGTTGTAAGTAAGTTGTTGCTTTGTGCGTGTGGTTTGAGATTGGTATGTCTTTCGTTGTCCAAGTACTTGCGCATGGTGAAGACGGTGTGGATGATGATTGTGTTGTGGACTTCGCTCGGAGTTTAGGTAGTGTGTCGCTAGCGCGAGGGAAAATTTTCTTCGTCTAGTTTTTCCTCGTAAATTTTCCTCTGGGAAAGGGAGGTGTTGTTACGTTCCAAATTTAAAGTAAAAAAGTCCCACCTCTATTTTATCAAAATTTAAATAATTCAGGACGTGTAAGAGCGGTTGCCTATAATATATTATAAGCAAGGTGGCGAAAATAAAATTAGTAATTTTCAAATAGGGGTAATGTCTGGCAAATTGTGCTGAAGTTAAGGGAACATGTCCTCTTTTTTGTGAAGAAACTAATTTAGATCGTTCTTTCTAGAGTTATCTTGGAAGAATTGGGATCATAAAATTGAAATTTTTGAATCTCGGTATTATTCGGTGACCTCCGTGTGTCAAGTTGTCAAGTGTTCGGAAAGACGACGGAAAGAAAGTGATTCCAGGTTTGACGGTGTAACTGAAAGGTTGGGCTAGATTAAAAACGGCATTTTGTTTTTTGCTTTTGCTGCTGTTCCATGTGGGATCTGGACTAGTCCGAACCGTGTGGATATTCAAGGGGATTTGCTGCCTTCGTGGAAGGGTTTTTTTTTGGAATATCCACAATTTCGCTAAAAAAAGCGGATCTACAGTACACGTGAATACCGGGAGTCGTATTTAGATCAAGAAATTAGCCTTAATCACGAGTCCAAATAGCCGGCTACGCTTCGGTCCAATTTGGGATATTTCAAACCCCTAATCTGGCTAAGAAGGGTGAGTGTTAGAACATTTCGTTTTTAATTAATTAAAAAGTTGTAGTTATTTTTTTTTCCCATCTCTAAAAAGCTATTCACATTTTTATCAGTTTTCATACATTCAAGTTCGGAGACAAGTTTTTTTTGTATTGCTCCATTATCGCCAAAAGGCAGATAAACAAAGTGTTAAAATCAATATATTTATTTCCAAATAATTATTTTAGACACAGATGGTAATTAATGTTTTCTTGCTTCAGGGTTGGTTGGTTTGTTTGTTTTTTTTTTCTGCTTCTTCTTCTTCGTATTTTTACGTCTGGCTGTAATTTTCAACTTTTCAACATTGTCACACAAGTCTATGTACATCGGCAATCGTATGGGATTTTGGATTGAAGACACGCTGAACTATAACTGGAATTCCACGCGGTGAAGTATATGAAAATTCGAGGTATGGATCGATAATAATTAATTTTCAACGGAAGATTTAAGCGCCGTCTAATTTGGTTTGCGAAATACAATAGTTTTTTTTAAAAGATTATTTGCTGTTAGTTTTTATTTTCATATTTACAAATACTTTACTGATTTTTTTTTAAAGATAATTTGCGGTTTATTTTATTAATTCAATATTTACACATACCTATTTTAATTTTGTAAACTGCGTCTAAGGGGGGGTTATATATTTGAGATTTATTTTTTTATATTATTTTCTGAGCACGCACTTGAGCTCACGTGGTGTCCTATTTGCGTTAATTATTTTTTTTGGTTGGTATTGAACCGCACACCCCTTAGCGTCCGGTACTTTTGATACGTCCTACCTTTCATTTTGTTCTGTTAAGTAGAAATAACTTATGAATTTTTGTTAGGCAAGTAGAAGCCGCATTTTTATATTATTTTTTTATTAAGCCTATGGTAAAGTTAAATAATATTGTAATATGTAGTATGTATGTATTTATTTTCAACTATCTTGGGAATCTATTTATTAAAATTGACTAAATTCTAATCTGACAATTTCATTTATTTTTTTATTTATTCAGATTGTATACTGTTACTTAGTATTTTAGTAGTAAACCTATTGGTAAGTTGGTGGTTTATGGAATAGTAACGTAGGGAAGGCTGTGGGCCAATTTACCTGGCGCCCCTGATATAACTTCGGATTTTTTTTGTTTTGTGGACCGCACGACCATCTCCACTGTTTTGTCTAGCCGCGAGCCATTCCCAGACTGTCACCGTATAGTACTTTTCTTTCCGGGTGTACGTCTGATTTATATTTGGTACATTTTGTAATTTTTTTATATAGATTCGGTTTTGTACGCCACATAAGTATTTTAGAATTTTTATAAGGTTGTTTTGTTTCATTTCTTCTATATTTTGGAATATACACACTATTTAAAAGTGACAATATAATCTTTTATTAGAATATGTGTCAATAAGTTTTTTCTACAAAAATGTGTTTTCGCTGGGCAAGCATTTTAGGCTCTATCAAATAATGATTTGGTCATCCCCTTTTAAATATTTATATTATGTTTGAATGGTAACTAAAGTAACTGTTGGGGCGTCTGGCTTTTTTTGTTTGGAAAAAATATTCAGTGAAAAACATGCTACAAGAAGATAGTTTCGAAACCGCACAAAAATGTTGATTAACAATAAAAACATGGATGCTTTCAAAAAAATTGTTGACAAAACCTAAAATACTTTTGAAAATAATCGTTGTATTATTACAGTAGTATATTTTATTGTTTTAATTTGTTGTTATTTTTTGAAATTAACACTTACTGTTGATATCAATTAGACCACATTTATTTGTTTCAATTGAGCCCTCCTTGGACTTACCTGAAAATAAAAAATATTTTAGTTATAATTTTATAAGCAAATGTAGTGTTTATTTAAAAAAATTAAAGTATATAATTAAAAGTATCTAGAACTTAAAAAAAATCTTTTCAGTTCCATAATTTTTAATAAAATCTAAAACTCATAACAAAAATAATTAGGCAGTATAAGTAGTGGCCCTGTTTTATCCATTAGGCAAATAATACGAAAAAACTGTATTATTTGGATTTACATACACCGTAAGTAAATATAATATTAACCAAAAAATCAATAAATTTCTTGATGTTTTTCGTTATGAAACTAAAATTTGAACTAAGAAGTATAATAATACATAAAGCATATTACGACGCGCATATCGAGTTGCGTTAGTTGTAGCTCTAGAACGTAGGATCTTCTGACATTCTTACCACAATTGGTCGCATGGCTCCTCTAGATCCTTTAACAAGTTAAATTGATCTTTTTCTAACTATGTTACACCATACTAATAACGAGCAAATAGTCAGAAATACGTATTTACAGTTGCCTTTTAACGATATACCCCTTTTTTGTATAGGTATATTTTACCTTTATTATTCACTAGCATTCACCCTTTTTCATATACATATGTATATAAGTAAAAGTAAAAAGTAATGGCATGTCTCGCAAAACAGAAAACCAAAAATGGTATATCGACATTTTTGGTTTTCTGTTTTGCGAGACATGCCATTACTTTTTACTTTTATTATTCACTCGCATTATCCTTTTCCATATGTATATATATATATATATATATATATATATATATATATATATATATATACTTATATATATGTATATATGTATGTATATATACATATATATATATATATATATATATATATATATATATATATATATATATATATCTATATATATATATATATATAAATATATATATATATATATGTATATATATATATATATATATATATATATATATATATATATATATATATACCCACCGCAACCAGAAAGTGGATTTCAGATTTGATGAGGACAAGGCTGCTGTTTCGAAATGTTCCATGTAGATATGTGCTATTACAGGAGAGAGGGGCGATCCCATTAAATAGGGCAAACATGAAGAATGTCCAAAAATGGGATAGAGAGTATAACATAGATTGCTGGTTACAAAATATGGGAGCTCTTACCTGTAATATAAGAATGTCTTAAAACACTAAATTGAAACGTCAATAAACGTACTTTAACCTTTAATTTTGGCTTATTCCCATTTAAATAGTAATTACTTTAACATGTCACAAGAAGATAGCTTCAGAACAATATTAACAAACAGAAGTGTTTTACTTCAATATTCGAGTTTTTTAACTATATAATATACAGCCAACTACCGGGAATTATCCGTTTTTAAAATTATTTTTATGGTTGGCTGTATAGTACAGAACGAGAAAATGTAAAAGTTTTTGTATAATAAGTACATTTAATATAATAAAAATATCCAAAAGGATTAACATACTTTCAAAACATTTTTGTTTTGTTTTGTTAGAGCGAAGAGATACTTTAAATACAAACTTAAATTATGCCAATCTTGGTGTTCTTCTAAACACATATGAAGTAACTAGTCAATCTTAATGTAGAACAAATCAATCGTATTAAAGCATTGGTACTAGTATTGATGTGTATATGGATGCTGGATGAAAAGCAGAACTAATCAAAAAGTACTGAGAAAATTTAGAACTAACAGATAGTTAATGAAACTGCTAAAATCTAGACAAAACCTTTTGTTTGAATCATAATGTTAAAGGCAAATCAATATTAAGTGTGGCAACCGATTCTTCCCTCTCTCTCTTCCTCTCTCTCTCACCCTCTCCCTTTCTCGCTCACTTTCTCTCTCTATCTCCCTCTCTCTCTCCCTCTCTCTCTCCCTCTCTCCCTTTCTCTCTTTCTCTCTCAGCTCTTATTAAAAAAAAAGATAAAATATGGCTCTTTTATCCATATTTAACAGGGATTAAGTAAAATTGTAAATTGGGTCATTGTATTTGACGTGCCAGGTCGGTGTTTTTTTTAACTGGCTTCCCGTCTGGAGATCAAAATGCTAAAAAAACTAGTTCTAATTTTACAGTTGTAGTAGATATATTAAAAAATCTTCTTATTAATTTAAAGAGATGTAAAATAAAACGAAATATAAAACATTCGAGATTTAACCACAATACGAAATACTGACCATTTTTCCACCGAGACAAGTGTATGAAAACCTGTGCTGTAGTAATCGGTAACATTAGGTAATTCTGATAAGGTAATAATTAATCAAGATGTGACATAAAACGCGTTAAAATGATTAAATATTCTTTCAATATTGAGCTTAGAGTGTTTTACCTGAATACAGGATAGAAGAGAAAAATTATAAGTAAAATGATTTTAAAAGCTAGAAGTTAAAAGCTTTCGCTGCAAAAATGTCTTTTATATTAAACCGATATACGAGTACATGAGCTTGTTCAATAAAGTCTTTTTAGAACTTTGCAAATTTGTTAAGGACCATGTTTATTAAAATCAATTAATGCCGAAGGGCAGTAAAACGATATAGGTATTTGTTATTTTACGAATATTTTGCAAAAAAATTTGGTAAAATTCATATCATTCATATCATTATTCATTATCATATCATATTTCATTTCTTACTAGAAATAGTATAACCAACAGTTACAGAGTTTTAAACATATTGTAAATAAATACATTCTGAAAGAAAATATGGTTCTTACGTTAATACCAAGGCGCTTATCTGGAGAATTTTATACTTTATTTTGAATAGTATATGTAGAGATTTTAGGTTTAGTACGCTCGAAAATATACATTGCTATATACTGAGATCTGAGATTAAATAAGATTTATATTGTTAAATCATGGAATATGCTTCGTACAAAGCGTACTTAGTTTCTTTTAGATTATTTGAGTTTTTTCGCCGGAATCCATTACTCGTTAAGTTTTAAATAAAATAACCGTTTTATCAAATAAAAATCTAGAAAGCTAAGTGGTAAAAAATCTTTAGTTGCGGAAGTGTAATTGTTGTTAACCAAACCGTAAATATTATATAAAATGGTAAATATGTTCAAACAATATCGACCAAACGTACTTTTTATGCCATAGTTTCTCTTTGTGCTAATTATTCAATTCAACAATTTATATAAAATTTTCACTTCACACTTTCATTAATACGTTAATTGGTTATTACAGCTTTATTTGTTTATTATCCTAATGAAGACAAATGAACTTGATTGTTAAGTAAAACAAGAACATATTTGCTTAATCAGGTATTTTTAACAAAGTGACAATATTTAAACTGCAAGTCAACCATAAAATGGTTTATTTTCACAATATATGTAGCCACGTACAAAACCTAGGTATATTAATTTATAAGAAAATCCTAATACCGCAGTAACCGTATTAGGATACAACTAAAACTAAGACAAGGGTAATTAAAAAACTAACATTAAATAACTTATTTTATTTAACTTTAAATATACTATTTAAATTTTAAAAATACAGAAAACGTAGTATGAGCCCCGCGCTATTCTACAGTACCGTTTAATATTCCACTTCTTTTTAATACATACCATTCGATTTGAAAACTTGTTCTCCATAAACCAAGGTATGCCATGTAAAGTAATCTGTCAATTACACTGTTTTATTAAGGCAAAAGTGACTGCTCCTCAGATTCATACGATTAATAGCTTCAAATTGTATAGAAATAGTGCTTCAAATTTTAAAGATAATCTTTAGATACCTTAAAATTTTACCAAATCTAGATTATTAAATGCAAAGATAATCACGGAACGTTGGCATTTAACGCATGTTCAAATGGTTAATGTTGTAAATATGATTTAGGCTGATCTTTTATAAGCTGATGTTGCACGTCATTTTGATGTGTCTCGGAGCGTGATTTTGTGTTTGCGGCGTCGATGTAAACAATTTGGTAATGTCGTTGAAAGACATGGGGGGCGTCAACGTGAAACTACTCCTCGACATGATTGATATTTAATAGGATTAGCTCGTCGAAATGTGCATATAAAACAAACTTTAAAGAATAATTTGCATGAAACTGACCTGCACGCCAGACTTCCAAGAAGAGTTCCCATCATACGTCATAGAAATCGTGGACTCAGTTCGCCACAAGACCATGTGCAGTGAGTCTTACAAGAATGGAGTTTTGTGTTGTTTATAGATGAAGCTATGTTGTGTCTCTACCCTGATTAAAGAAAAGTGAGAGTTTGGAGAGGACCAGGTCGACAAAAGAGACACAGTCATGTACAGGGTGTTCGTCCATATAGTGGTCTACAAGTTATGATCTTGGCTGGAATAATTTTTCATCATCGCATAGTTGCCGTATTTGTATAAGGCACCTTGAATCAATCATAATATATATTGATCGTATCTTAGAACCTTCTTCTTCTTCAGTGCCTTATCCGGTCCGGATGTTGGCGATCATCAAGGCTATCATGGTTTTGTTGACTGCTCTGCGAAACAGCTCCACTGAGGTCATCCCAAACCATTGTCGGAGATTTTTCAACCACGAGATACGACGGCGTCCCGGTCCCCTTCTGCCAAATACTTTACCCTGCATAACGAGTTGAAGAATTCGATATTTTTCTTCGTTCCGCATCACGTGACCGAGGTACTTAAGCTTACGTTGTTTAATTAAATTAAGCACTTATTTTTCTTTTGTCATGCGCTGTAGGACCTCAACGTTGGTGACATGGTCCACATAAGATATTCTTATCTAGATATTTTTAGTATCCTTCTGTATATCCACATCTCGAAGGCTTCGATTCGTTTTTCAGTGGCTTGCGTCAGTGTCCAGGCTTCAACTCCATATAGTAACACTGGAAGAACGTAGCACCTCACTATCTGCATCTTCGTTCCCAAACTGAGATCACTGCACCACAGCAAGGATCTCAACTTAATATTTGTAGACCGTGCCATTTAAATTCTGGATCTAATCTCTTGAGCGTAGTCCCATTGTACGTTGAGGGTAGTTCCGAGGTAAGTGAATCTGTCGACTCTCTGGATCTCTTCGCTACCTGCCATTAGTGCCCCGGGATCTAAATTTGTACGGCTGACAACCATGAATTTAGTTTTCTTAATATTGAGGTTCAGTCCGTATGTTACGCTCACAGTTCGCACTCGGTCTAGTAAGGCCCGCAGATCGTTTAGGCTGGTTGCTAGTAACACAGTGTCATCGGCGTAGCGGATTTTATTGATGTATTCACCGTTCACTCGGATTCCCATGTCTAGGTTTGTGAAGGCTTCATTAAAAATCTCCTCAGAGTATATATTGAAAAGAGTCGGCGTTAGCACACATCCTTGCCTTACTCCTAGCATGATCTTCACTTGGTCGGTCAGCTGGTCTTCGACCTTGACTTGAGCACGCTGCTTCCAGTATAAATTCATGATGATCGAATCGTAGTGCGGTGACCATCTTCTGGTGCTGACAACGGTCAAATGCCTTGGCGTAGTGAATAGAACAAATATAGACATCACAACTGACATCTTCGTGCTCACTTCACTCATCACCTTAATAAATTCAACGGGTATTTCGTCCGGACCTGTAGCCTTACCATTCTTAGGCTGTTTTAAAGCAGCCTTTACCTCGCTTTCTAGAATTGACGACCCTGTCATGCAATTTATTTTCGGAAGGTTGCCTCGGTCGTCCCAGAAAAGTTCTTTGATATATATTTTCCAGGTAACCAACTTCTCATTCACTGTCGTCGCCAGATTACCGTCTTTATTTATGAGGAGGTGTGTGTTTCTCCTCTTGTATTGACCAGTGGCTTCACGAATCGTTCGGTGGATATTTATATGATCGTGTTTCTCTTGGAGCTCCTCGATTAGTTTACATTTTTCTTGTATCCATGTCTCCTTGGATCTTCGTATTTCTTTTTTAATTGTCTGGTTGGTTTCTTGGTATTTCTTCGCGTCCCTGTTTTTCATTAATCTTCTTTGTTCCATCATCTGCAGAATGTCATCAGTCATCCATTCTTTATTTTTTACTATTTTTTTCTTTCCCAGATGTTCTTTTCCCGCTTTCAGCATGACGTCTTTGATATAACTCCATTTTTGAGCCGTTTCTAGTTGTCTCATTGTATCTCTCGCGTTCTGACGAACTACGGGGTCTTTTAGAGTGTCATAATCCAGATTCTGTTTAGGTTTATTTTTGATGAGTTTCTTTAGTTTGAGTTCTATCTGGCCCACTAATGGGTTGTGGTCCGATGAGACGTCTGCTCCTGGGAAGGTCTTCGATGAAGTCAAGCTGTTCAATCTTTTGTTAATGGGAATAAAGTCTATCTGGTTTCTGATGATATTGCTGGCTGTATCTGCAGGTGACTTCCACGTATAAAGTCGTCTCGGGGAAGTTTAAACCACGTGTTAGCAATGGTAAAATCTTCTTCCCGGCAAAATTGTATGAGTCGGTCTCCTCTTTCGTTTTTCTCGCCTAAGCCGTGTTGTCCGACGATGTCTTCTACACTGCTTTTGCCAACTTTATTTTTGCCTTTGCCAACACATTAAAAATAAGTTGATTTTATTACAGACTAATCAGGCAATATAACGGTATGTCACTTTTTAAAATCCAATCAAAATTAATGTATATATAATAAAAAAATTTAGTGTTCCTTGGACATTTTTGGTGTTTTTATTTTTGTATACAGAAACAAAGAATTTTTGACACTATTTTATTGGGCCATTTTTTTATAAAATAATACATTTAGACTTTTATTATTGATTATTTTTAGTAACATAATATAAATAAATCTGATGTCTCCAATTTTTAAAAACATTATTTAAACTTTAACTGGAAGTAATCATTCAGGCCGAAGAAGCATCAAATAGTAATAACTATTATTATCATCAGTAGCTCGACAACCCTTTGTATGTATTGGCTTGTTCCAGGATCCCTTTCCATTCTGATCTGTTCTTCTCTTTGTTTTTCCGGTTTGTAATTTAAGGTTTGTAGATCTTGTTGAACTTGTTCTATATATCTGAGTTTAGGTTTTCCATTTGATATTATTCTCATTGATATATGTCTTATTATTTTCTTTGGTATTATTTTCTTCTGCATCCACTCTTTATAAATGTTATGATATCAGATGCTTTGCATGTTCAGTATGGCATATATATATATATATATATATATATATATATATATATATATATATATATATATATACATACGTGGGTCGACATAAGTCAGGCAACGCTCTCAAAAAATCGGCTTGGTAATAATCGGAAATGCAAGAAGGAGCTTGTGTGCCTTAATGTCAGGTCACATGACCGTGTGGCCCACACGGTCATGTGACCTGACACACTGTAATTTCTTCCTGTGGGGCCTGATCGAAGACCGCGTGTTTGTAAGATGACCACACACCCTTCCCAATTTCCGAATTGCAATTGAAGAAGAATTTGAAAATCTTCGCGGACAGATTGACGCGCTTCGCTGGACCTGCCTCTCCGTTGCGAAATGTTGCAGTAAATGCATTGATCACGATGAGCATCAGATGAAGCATTTACAGTAACCTTTTTTCGATTCCCTTTTCCAATTTTTATGTATGTCTGGCGGTTGCCTAGTAGTTTCTCTCACTTTTTGACAGTGTACATGTCTCTGATCCATTTCCAAAGACTAATCTTACAGGGTCTTTTTATTTGGCACTTGGTTTGTCTGGTAATATTATTGGAGCTTAAATTGTTAATTCGTGAATAACTTTAGAATCTGTGATACGCTGTTATATTACTATTAAGAAAAAAATTATACCGAAGAATAAAATAAACGTCTTTATTTTCGCAATTAATTGTTTTCAAAAAAAAATACTATTACATATTTTACCAAAACAATTATATTTTGAACAAAGTACTGATTGTTCTGATTGAATTTATTTGGAAATGATTTTTGATAGAAATTTATATGTTTATGTTTAAGGCTCTTTTCTCGAGAAAAATATAAATACACCAAAGTTAATACACGAAGAATAATTGCCCCATAGTAAATTCGTTTAGAGATAAACATGCATATAGCCAATAATTATTTACTACAATTTTTGTCTGTGATAGTGGTGGTAGACACGCGGTCGATACACATCGAAGCATTGGCGGAACGTATAAACTTTTACAAGGAATAGTAAGCAAAAAATATCCAACATAATTTATTTCTTAGAGACTGAAATGGCAACGGTTAAAATGGTGTAAAACACAATAGTTTTACTGACAAGTAATTAACATTTCCTTCGTTAGTGAAGTAGTAAATTTTTTGTAAAATGTGTAATTTATCTAAAACAATACTGAGCACGATAATAAGAAGGTAATAAATTATCCAACATAATATTTTTTCTAAAATATTTTTAATTCAAGTTTTATTAATTACACTTTGGTTAAATTCCTTCTGGTTGAGATTTTATTAATAGCGCATGGTATTCTACATTGGTTTATGCCTTTACAGAATTCAAGATTCAGATTTCACAACACTAAATTGTAGAAAAAATAATTCAGTCCAGCGTTTGATATGGTTTAATAATTATTTTATATATCAGTAATAATAAAAAACACGTCTAAATTAAATGATCCAGTTACAAACTATATTATTAAATAATTTGTATACATTTTATTATACGTTTTTACACAAATTTTTAGTTTCAATATTTCATCAGTGTAAGTGTAAGTGTGAAAAAATAAAAAGCTGTATAAATTGAGAAAGAAGTGTGTTGAAATCGATCGAGAGAATGCTATTATATGATGAAAATATTCATTTATTAGGGACGTGTTGCGATTTCCATAAACCAAAAAGCTCTGGTTAGTTTTGACATAAGTAGTTTATTTATAAACGTTTTATTAATTTATTTAATTAAGTACCTCAACAATTATAGCCATTACGAACATTGCTATAAAATCTTTACAGATGCATCTAAGTGTAACAAAGGAGTAGGTGCTGCATCGTTACTCCAACTTATCAATTTCGTCTTCCAACCTTCTTTTCGATTTTCTCCGCTGAGCTTTATGCAATGTTTAAAGCTATGATGCATATAAATTTTAATAACATTCCTAACTCTGTTATCTTAAGTGACTCACTAAGCGCCCTTCAATCCCTTAAACAGATCTATCTTAAAGGTCCCCTTGAGAAACTGATAAAACTAGAACTCATGAAGGCTCAAGAAAATTCTAGAAGTATCAAATTTAGATGGATTCCATTCCACATTGGCATTGCTGGCAACGAAAGTGCGGACCAGTGTGCGGGTGAAATTGCTAAATGTGCCGATATAGAAAAAGCCGATAATCGAAATACCGCGAGTGGTATAAAAGCTTTTATAAAAAATCGAGTTTTGTGCAAGTGGAAAAATGAATGGTAATCTTCTCAAACATCACTGAAGCAAATTAAAAATGACGTTACAGCTTGGGAACCCTCAACCAGGAACAGAAGAGAACAAATGGTGATAACGAGATTACGAATTGGATACACGAGACTTACTCACTCATATTTACTGTCCAAAAGTGATCCACCTATTTGTGAAACATGTAGTGTACAAGTAACCGTTAACCATTTATTAATTGAATGCCATAGATTTGCCAATTTTCATCTTACATTTAACATACCTAACAGTTTAAGTAATTTATTAGGCACTAATTTTTCAGTTAGTAATATTGTAAATTTCTTAAAATCTATAGCAATATTTTATAAACTCTAATTTTGTAATTCTGTAGCCGCCGCTAATAATCATTATGGTGGACGCGGCTGTAATTTCTAAATAAAAGAAAAATTATAGCCATTGGTACTATTTACAAATGTTTCACGAAACAAAACTAAAAATAATAAGAACTAAACTAAAAAGCACAATACATTGACAATTAGAACAAAACAGAATATATTAGCTTTAATACAGCCATTAACAATATGTAGTGACAATACTTCAGTATTGTATAATACTGTTTTAGTTAAACATAGTCTTTTTAAATGAAACAAGTGGATGACCAGTAACGAATATTCCCCCCTCTAGCTCTTATTATTATTGCATTCTTCTCAGCATGCTTGCAAGTAAAAATTGGACATACCCTTGACGAATTACAATCCGTTTATCATGTGTAGCAATCTAAAGTTGCTATATCGTATTTGGAACGGAATTTATTTGTCATATATTTGTCAAGTACGGTGAATACTTTATTTATAAATGCAGATAAAAAACATTTTAATTACAATCATTGGGTTGTTTCATTGCCAAAATATAAAATATTCAGTGTGAAACATGCCTTAAGAAAATAGTTTCAGAAACATATTTGTATAACGTATATTATGTGATTTGGGAATAAAAACAAATGTTGCTTTTAATGATAATCATTTCTGCTTGTAACTAATGTTTATGTAAAGTTTATCTATTCTATTATATTTAACAGATCGAACAAACTTTTTCAAATACAGATATAATCATAAAGAGTTACCCCTGACGAGCCGCCATCGTGAACGCTGGAATCACGAACAAATTGCTGTTATGAGGTTCAAAAGCGGCGGTATATCGCCACTCAATAACATTTCCTTGAAGTGTTATTCTCTCTAGCGAGGTGCAATCAAAAAGTACAATCGGAAAACAAGGTGTAAAACGAATAGAGCCGGGGCCTGTGTATAGCTGGTGATCGCGTGTCAGATCCAGTCGTACCGAGGGCGTTAAAACTGAGGTCAAAGGTCGTACTAATCGCAAGAAAGTGAACACGCTGCTCTGCCTCCACCTAACACCTCGCGGTATCTACTTTATTTCCACAGATCGGATATATACGACGTGCATGTATATATAGGTGTTTGCCAAGGGGTACTTTTCATCGATCTTGACGTTTATGGCTTACAATTATCTAATAAAATTCTTGTAATAAGCTCATTCCTAGTGCTCGTACAGATATTTGCTTGCAAAATTGACTTTTGAATAAAACTATCGTCGGCTTAGTAATAAGGTTAGTTATTCTTTTTCAGGAAGTTTTTGAAAAAAAAAAGAAATTTGGTAAACCAAACCTAAGACAATAGGAATATTGATTTCAATCGTACTGAATTAAAATCATTGCAATGGTTAAAATTTTACATATTTTAAAATCCTAAAACGAAAAGAAAAATAGAAATATCGTTTATCCTGACTAAACGTTATTTTCTGCCTTTTGTAATAATTCAATTTTTATTTAAATATTTAAACTAAACTAATAAAAGGTTTACTAATGACTCTAACATTAAAACAAACTTTCTTTGATATTATTTCATTGTATCACATAAAATGTTTTGCTTTTTTTGTTACTTTGCCGTTAGACAGCACTATAGTTGTGAAACTCTTTTTTTGTGGTAATTCTATATTATATTCTATATTTAATTGGAATACACTACAATATTGAATCACAAATTGGTTTATTTTGACTTTTAGATTTTAATTCGGATTTTTTTTTAATTTGCGATTTTAGTTAAAATTGTTCTTAATTCCTTATAATATAGTAGTTAGATAATGCTAATTCAGATTTTACGAATTTAGAGGATGATGTGTGACCGACCTTAATTATTATTAATTTTAGTTTTAATGAAGAATTCATAGCTTTGTACGTATTATTTGTATCTATATTTTGCTTGTTCAAATGTACAAACTAATTACAAAAATAATTTCATTGTGTTCTGTAGTTATACGCGGCGGTCTGTGATTATTCTTTTCCGGGATTCAATTTTGGTTACCTTGATCTTCATTTTTTGCTAGCCCTACAGTTATTTTCGGATTAATACTGAATATATTTACCATCGTAGTCATTTTTAAATTTTTTATATTTAATTCTATATCCATCTTTTATTCTAGAAAAATATTAATTTTTCAAGGACGCTACTTTTATAAACAATTTCGGTTACAATAAAAGTAAAATATTACAGTTTAAATGTTCTGTAATTTAAATCTTTTAATTTATTTTATTTCTTGTAAAATATTATGTAGTAATTTGTTTTTATCGCCTATTTATCTTCCCAACAGCGCCAGTGAAAGTACGACAAATATTTTGCCAAATAAAAAGTATTTAATGTATGTAAAGACCGGCATTTCAACAAAATTGAAAACTCTTGTTGGGAGTATGTTAAAAACCACTAAAAGTGTTATTTACATTCTTTATTTATTTATGGGATCCGCTTTAAGTGAAACAGTTTTAAATTGCTCTGTATTTATGTGCTATTTATTATAGGAGGTATTCAATATAAATTAACTTTAATTATATCGTAATAAATCACGTATCTAGCTGCAGATCTACCTGTATACCGAGTGAAAATTTTTAACGATTATTCTATTCGCTAAAGATTTTCTGCGATTAGCAACAGAAATTTTAAATAAAAAATCTAAATTTGCTTATTTATGAAGAGTTGTTATTTACACTTCTTTTAAGAATTAATTATCATACTGGTGGTTCTTTTTTGGTTTATGTAAGTTTCAAGGAGTATTAATACTTAAACTTCTCTGGGAGTATTTAATTTGTTTCTGGAAACCAAAAAAAATTATACACGTATTTTTTATTTAGCGTATGAAATCATCACAGATACGATACTACAAACATACATTATATAAACTAATATAAAAAAACATATGTACGTATATTGCTGTATATTTTAATGCTGGTATCACTTGATTTACTTTTTATGTTCATTCATGCATTATCCATTTTAAGAGCTATTCTGAAGAGGACTTCCAGACTTCGGTTGATAATGTCCTGGTGTGATGTATAGGATATCGTAGTGAATCGGTAAGCGTTTGTTAATTATTCAATGTTCTCTGACCAACACTGTAGTACGTCGTAAATGTGGCGAAGAGATATTACTCGAAGTAGAAAATCATCTTACTGGTGTTCTAACGCCTGCACCAGAAACCTTGCTCTTTTATTCCTCTTATATTATTTTTAGGATATTTCGTACACAACTTTTAAGCAGTTCCTGGTAATTCTGTGTAAGTGAACACGTTTCTGCTCCATATGTTAGCACTGATGTTATTAGTGTTTTATAGACTTTATTTTTTTTGGATTGTTTTATGGCCATCTGTGTTTTAAAGCCATAGTAACACTTATTGGCAAGTACTATTTTTTTTTAATTTCTTCGCTGACATTGTTATCTTTAGTCAACAGCGAGCCTAGATACATATATAAAGATGTCCACACATTCCAGTTCTAAATTAATTATTATTCTTTTAGATATCTGGTAGCTTGACCTAGTAAATCACATATATTTGGTCTTTTGGGCATTTATAATTGGTCACTTTCTCAGTGCTGACACCCTTTACGACCGGAATACTTTAGTCAGAGACTATCTTTAATCTAGATATCCGACAGCGTGTACAGATTTGTAGAAAATAGTGCCACTTGTGTTACTCTGTGACTCTCGAATTAATTTTTATAGATCAAGGGTAAACAAGAGTGAGTTCATCACCGTGTCTTATTTCATTTTTTGCGAATCTCATCTTTATGATTGCCATTAAGCAGTTCTTTAAAATGATTTGCCCATTTGTTTAGTATCTGTTTCTTGTCACTAATTACATACCCATCATTATCGTTACAGGCTAAGATTCTGAGTTCGAATTCTGTTCTACAGCTGTTTGTCTGTTGGTATGATATTAGTGAGTGTTTTTAATCATAGTGGTTAATAATCACGTTTAAAATAATTTCATATTGGTCTTTCCTTCTTAACGTTCTCTTTTCTTCTAGTCGAAGATATATCATTAAGGACATGGAACGTTTATATACTGCAATGTGTATATTTCACAACAAGAACTGAAAGATGAGTTGAGTGAAGGAAAAGTAGCTTCATATATAAAGAAACAAATGTTAATAACATATTCATTGATTTAGAAAAATTTATTTAATAGAATATCTCGGTAAGACATGTGAAGGTTGATGATTATAAGAGTTTCCGATGGGCTATAAAGATTATGACATATATGTAATATAAGGTGAAAGCTTATACCAAGCGTAGAAGAGAATCAAAAATTTCATTTAAAAATAAGATTGTATTAACTCGCCTTACCTACTATAAACGAGAAATTCTCATAAAAGACACAAGACAAAAAACTACTTTTGCTACCAGATTAAACTCAAAAATAATTGAAATTATCTGCATTGCATAGTAGATATATATCATTTCTTATATAATTGTCTAACCAAGATTTTTTGACATTTTATTTAAATTGCAGAACAGAAGCAAAAGATTAACTCCTGAACCACCAGTTTCCAACAGTTTTAATCATACCAATATTTTTATACCTTTCTGTTTTTATTGTGTTTAGAATGTAAGTGTAAGTAAATATCTCAATTGCCCAGTCGGTGACTGGATTATTACAATCTTAGTAATTTTGCATAAGATTGCGATTACAAACCGTTTTTGTAAAATACTGATATCTTAATAGGTACAACAGAGCGGTGGGAAGTTTTATCACAATCGTTCAATGTCAGCAATCGCAGTTTGTTTAAGTTCCTCTTCTATGTTAATTTTGATTAACTTGACTTAGATTAATGCAGCAGCTTCACTAACTGTTGTTTTATATATTGTGTTGAATGCATTACGCCTGGCGTTCCGGAGAACGATAAACTGGTTTAATTTATCCCGATATATATATATATATATATATATATATATATATATATATATATATATATATATATATATATATATATATATGTAAAATAAAATTAGTTGGGTTTAGTTTCATAAAATTATATTACATGTGGAACTAGATTTAATTTTCCATAGAAATCAACGTTTCGGCAGGAAAGCCTTGCCTTTATCAAGATTCTAAAATGTACAAGTTTAAAAACAAACACTTATTGTAAAATATATATAACTTATGAGAACGTAAAACGAGATACTGACATTAATCAAGTGACAAATAAAAGTTGATATCTGATATCTCATGGTTTACTGTCATTAGTGTATAATTATTTTTATATGGGCGTATCATTGATGTTTTCAAAAAAGGTAAAGTGGACATATGTTATGACTTTAAGAGCTTTTTATAATGTTATATTTATTATTATTTAAGTCAGATTGAAATATATTTCATTTAGGTTTTGTGTATCTTTTTTGTCATTTATTGCGTTGAAATTTTTATTTCTATTGTTTCGTGTATCTCCCACTTCGTTTTGTTTCATTCGGTTTTTAAAATTTTGATGTTTTCGAAGTCAAGTTTATGCTTCTTCTCATTTTCATGTTTTGTGAGCGCAGTGACATTATTCTTGTCATATTTGTAAGAAAGAATTCTGGATTGAAGCAGTTAACTGGTTTGTACATTTTAAAATCTTGACAAAGGCAACGGTTTCCTGCCGAAACCTTGATTTCTATGGAAAATAAAATCTAGTTCCACATGTAATATAATTTATTAAACTTAAACCCAAGAAAAACTAATTTTATATTAAATATAGTACAGTTCAAGAAATTCAAAACTATAATATATATATATATATATATATATATATATATATATATATATATATATATATATATATATAGCAAAACTGGTAGGATTATCAACCGAAACGTAAATAACAATTTATTGGTTTGGTGTGTCGGGTATAAACCCCATACGCGACACCCCAAATATATATATATATATATATATATATATATATATATATATATATATATATATGTATATATATGTATACATATATGTATATATATATATGTGTGTATATATATACATATACATATATTTAAAAGCCACGAATTGTCCTACATCTACTAAGTATTTCAATTTATAAAATATTAAGAATAAAATTGTATCACGTCTTCTTATAAAGTATATATTGTGCTGAAATATTACTTTACAAGTCATAATATTTGATGATATGATTATGTTGGGAAAATAATAAAACTGGTGGTTCTTACGTCTCCTTACTTAAATCAGCAACAGCGGAGTTTACCACATATAATATAAACTAATAAAATCTGAAAATTAGCAACAAATTTAATGTTCTACAAAACGAAAATGAAAACAACAAAAGCAGTACCGGAAATACCAAAACTCCCGGAATACCTAAACCTCCACCTACCTATAAACCTGATGTTACCCACTGTGTTAAAATAATAATTGACAATATAATAGAAGTAAAATTAATAAAGACTACTAATGGCCACGTTTACAAAACAACAAAGTAAAAATAATTGTCTGAAGCCCTGATACATACCAATACTTGTAAGACTTCTAAATACCAATAAATAGTGCATCATACTTACTAAGTAAAGTAGAGCATATATGATCGTAATTCTAAATCTGCATTATTTGGTTCCAATTGATAAAGTTAAAAGTAAAATAGAAAAACAAAGTCACACAGAACATAGCGTAACAATTATAAAATATAGTTACAATAACAATCCTTTAATGATGTTATTATGTCTATGTCGATACCACTGCCATTACCACTCTAAGACATATTGCAATAAACCTGAACAATGTGTCAAATATGGTGGAAATCATATGTCAGCCAATTGCAAAAAACCTAAGAACACACCTGCCATATAAACGTTTTACAAGAACGAACACACTGTAGATTGTATTGAATCCACGGTATAACTCCAATTGGGAAGACGTAAAATTTTCTAAATTGATTGTCTGATATTTCTGATTATTGAGTCGTCGTCAGAACGGCGCAGCCAACGTAGAATAGGAGAACATTAACCTTGACCCAAGTTAAGAAATAAAGAGAGTATATCGAGAGTACAGAAAATGATTCTACTTATACAGCTACTGAAATAGCTACACTACCTTAGAACAACAAAGAACAACCTGAAACCAACATACCTCTGCACATAAAAAGTCTTGTTACATAAAAAGAAGAGCAAGTCGCTTATGATAGACAAGCCGCAATCCAATAGATACAAATAAATCTTGTAATAAATAATAGAATAACAAAATAACTTATGACTGATTTACAAGATGACACTTTGAAAATATTTATCAATAGCATATAAAAAATAACCATATCCATAATGCAACAAATAATTTGAGAGAACTAAATAGCACAGACCGCCCTTAAGGAAAGGCGACGAAAGTTGGGCATCTTGGGAGTTGGGAAAAGAAAAAAAAATCTTTGCGGAACATCTCTCACATATATTCGGTAAAACTAAACCTAGCATTACCAACAACAATAACAAAAACGAGGGTAAGTTAAAAACTTCTTGAATACTGCTAGTCGAATGATGCTAACAATTAAATCCTTTACTCCTAATGGTGTAAAACAAGATATCTTTATATGCAACAAAATTAGCTTAAAAACCGATTACTTGGAAGATAGGACAAATAATCATAGTCAATAAACCAAATAAAACGCCAAATATAATAATAATTCGCCTAGCCAATGAACTTACTACCAATTAAGTCAAAATTTCAGAGAGGTTTAATATAAGAAGAATCTTAAAACTAAAATAAATTTAATGATCCCAGCGTGCAATTCTGCAAAAGTGTCATAGAATTGTTAACAATATTTACACAAGCCTCGAAGAAGAGAAAATATGCACTTCTGCCAATCTGAAACTGGAACCAGCATTCGACCCTCTTGGGTGTGACAGTCACCTAGATAAACTGAAATCATCCGTTTATCCTATAAGACTATATGAACTGCAACAATGAGGTTGTGACAAGCCCTCCAATATAAAAATGAATCAGACAATAAAATCCAAGATACTCCTAATGATCTTCAACGCGCCAAAAAACAAAACTTTGACACTGATATACTTTTCGTTGTAGAATAAATCGGCATATTAATAAAAAAACTAGCTTGACAATCTATTAGTTCACCCCAAGAAAGAATAAAAAATATGCCTTCACCAGTAGTGAAAAGAAAATTAAAGATGCACTGGGTAACCGATATGCTAAGTCACACATATAAGACACACATTTAACTAATCACTTGCGCTAGTGTTAGTGTTAGGACTGTTATCGCTGGATAACTTCTCTCCTCATGTATTTTATATTAATCATATTTATTTACAATATTAAGTTCTTTCTTACAAGGTTGGATATCCTCATCACTATCTTCAGTCTACAGCTACTCGGAAAAGTTAATTATCCATTTGAGCATTTCATCGCTTTTCCCTGCAAATTTGGTGCAAAACTATAAAAATTTACGTTGTAAAAAATTTACAATAATTAACAGTTTTAATAACTTTAAAAGAATTTTATGACCTTGGCTCGCTATACTTTCTGTGTTTAACTAAAGGTGTTGTTTGGCACTTTGATGGTAAAGGCTTAACGCGTTTACTGTCACGTTACCCCTCTATCTTTTCCATTGTCCTCTTTTATTCTTATGTGCTTCTTATTTCCATTAGCTCTTCGAAGTCTGTGAAGTCTAGCGAATTCTGAGAGAAAACTTTATTTGAATAACTGATAAATATCTTGGTTATGTCTTAACTTTCATACTTTTAGGCAACATAATTTTCTTTTGGCAAACTTTGCATCCAAAAACATACAAATCGTATTGGTATGTAAATAATGTAATAATTTATTTCACTTAATTTTTAAAAATTATCGGTAATTTTTAAAAGTAAAAAAATATGGTGAGATTAAGATTTTAATTTCAAGATATCTAACAATAAAAATAATTTTAATTTAAATTGATTCTTACAAAATTTATTTAAAATATTATATACTTCAGGAACACTATAATAGAAATAATATCCTTTATTCAGGTGTTTAGTATTGTCATTCAAGATATATAAAGATGAAGATTAGAGTCCTATCAGATTTCTCAGATAATATATAACAAAAAAATCGGCATGCGCATTCTTCAGTTTTTCCATCATGCCCGTGTTCTTCTTCGTAGATCAATGTACGCGATCAGCTCAGCCATTTAAATCAAACAATCCTTTGCAAAGTCATGTCGCTTAGTTGTATCTAAAGCGTCATCTAGTCAACCTTATCTTCCGACATGAGATGTATCTGGGTTAAATTTCCCTACAAATACAAGCAAAAATCGCTAAAATATGCCAACGAAATGGCATTAAATTTAAAAGGCTTATAATAAACCATAAATTTTCTAATCGAATTTATGCGATTAAAACCGAGGTAGCTAGGACCGAGAAAATGGAACTTATAAAATATGTCGACATAACTACGATATAAATTAGCAAAAACAAACGATATTCTGATAACTCAATGCTCGGTATTTATTCAGTAACAGATTCAAATGCAAATGACAACACGAACTACGAGTGGATCGTGATAACCAGCCACTGCTGCCTTGTAATATGGCAACTTGAAGATGCTTGTGATAACTAAATTGTTTTTAAATTAACCTCTCGATATTTGACACACGTTTCTAGTAGTGGTAGCTAGAGAAATTTAAACAATTTACACTTTAGTTTTGATTCAATTCACACAGTTATATTTAAATTTATATAGTGCTTAATAAAAACCACTAAATACTTTCAGCTTTTAATATTTTTGCCAACCATGTGGTCATCTTTTTATGTATATAAATATATGCTTTCTATATTTATTTTTTGATGGTTTTAACGCTACTCTTGAGTTCGATGGTATTGCCTTTTGGCCGATTTGACATTGAAAACCACTGAAGTAAGATGAAACTGTCAATCAAATTAGCAATGGAGGAGAGAAATATATTTTCTAAATTAAAATAATGAATCTAGATAAAAGAAAATATATTTAATATATATATATATATATATATATATATATATATATATATATATATATGTATATATATGTCATTACTACAATTGGCCTCACGCGTACTGATAAACCGATCAAACGACAATAACAGATAACATATATTAACGCTACGATAAAAAAAACTTATCCATAAATGCTATATAATTCTGGGACACAAACAATTTTAAAACATTATCGTTATGTATAAACTCGATGTGTATCATAGATGGAAGCACAGAAGATCCAAACAGAAAACATTGGCAAAAACATAGTAAAGTCTTGATAATTGCAGCTATATCAAAAGAAGACAATGCGCTCACATTTGGCACGGGGCAGTGTATTTACTAATGTTGATTTTATATGTTTCAGACATCCCTCAAAAAAAACTATAAAAAACACAAAAAACGGCTCCAGCCATCAAAAAAGTTAATAAAACACTGACAAAAGGCGCAAGATTTACTGAACTAGGCATAGTCCACAGGGGGGACTCGGGGCCCGAGAAAGCAATACAGATTGATGATAAGTCACTAGAGATAGCGGGAATAGAGGGCCTTGCGCTAGCCTGCATTGTTCGGTCTAGGATTTTGTGTGGAAGGCCTTATACCCAGTACTCGCACACCACAAGTACTTTGCTGATAAGAGAACCTCTATAGCGTATCAGAGTGCTATCGCGGCGGAAGTGGATGGTCTGGAGCATTGGGGCGGGATGGAGTGATTCCTGGAGGATTTCTCCAATGAATTGTATCACCCTATTATCATATTTAAGAAATGGCATATTTATTGTCTCTTAGGCTGGGTTAAACTATTGCTTGCTGGAATTTAAGAATTTTAACACCCACAGTACCATCCAGTCGAGCACCAGCAATCTAGTTTAATTTTCTGTTTATTTTACACAGCATTACCATTGCTTAGTACCGCCAGATTAATGTAGAACTCATCAGATAATATTTATTTTTATTTTATTAAACAAGATTTTGGATTTATTTTATTTATTTCTAATAGGAAAACTTTTTATCAATACGTTAATATTAACTAACTACAACCCATCTTGTGGTGGTGAAACATTTCTTTTATTTTTTTCAATCTATTTTTAAATATTTTAGTATATTAAAATGTATTACTGTACGTTTTGGTTAATGTATAATCCAGCCATTAGAAGCTTTATGCTGGTCCTAAATGTAACTAGAACTGTTCTACGTTGTTATACGGTCTACGTTTCATAGATATATTAAGAAGATGTTACTAAATAAATACGTCTTAACCATTGTACTAATTTACAAAATAAAATTTTACAATCGTTTCCTTTATCAATGAGGTGAAAGTAGCAGTGGACTACACCAAATATTAATCCATACCAAAAAACTTCCTCTCCGTATACCTACATCCTGTGGCGCTACTTTCAAACTTAATTGAAATAATAATAGTTTACGTTTCTCCTAACAACAAAAAGTTGTCTTGATTTATATTAACACCACAGAGTACGTCAAAAAGAACGTGGTTATCCGTATACAGAGTCGAATCGACAATGGTAATGATATATTTTGAAAATATGCGTTGGATATTTTCATGATAAGGACGATAAATGATTATTTTTTATTTAGTTTTACTGTCTTTTAACTTTATTTAGTTACAACTTATGTACTTTTTTCTTCAGGTGTCGATTAATTAATTAATAAATTAATTTTTCTGCAGATATTTTTTACTATTTTAAAAAGATGGTAAGTAACTATTTAATGACATGGTAAGATCGAGTTTAATTATTTTGTGATTACTATAAGAGTTTGATAAAAAGACTTAAAAAAATACATAAATTGCACCTGCCATATCTTTGGATGATTTAAAATTACATATAATATTGATAATAAATATCACTACTAGATTATCATATTCTAACTAAGAACAAATATAAGCCACAATATATTACTAGAAAAAAAACAAGAAGACAATCCATGAGAATTATAAATTAATACATAAAAGATGAAAAATCTTTCTTCCAGGAACTTCCACTAACTAAAGTTTAATAATATTTAGATTCAGAAAAGGCAGAAGCTATTAAGAAATTATTACAGAACGCATGGAACTCAAGCACTGAGTTATACCAAACCTTTATTGACTTAGAAAAAGCGTTTGATAGTACTCCAAGAAAGGTGATCGACACATATGCTTAAAAAAGAAATGTGTAAATACCAAACTCAAGGAAGCTATTATGAGTGTATACAGACATACAACGAACGGGGTCAGAACCGATAATATGGAATATAAAGAGTTTAAAGTAAGTGAGTGTTTACGTAAAAGGGGAATCTTATGCCCCATATTATTTAATATCGTCTTGAATGCCCTAATTAAAGAAAGCAGAGCAGAAACACTCAACTTATATGCTGGATATAGAAATCCAGAAGCGGTGCGCGATATCAGAGTGTGTGTGAGCAGATGATAATGTTATATTTAAAATAAATGAACAAGTACTCAATCGAAATTTATAAGTATAAAACGATGCACCAATGTAACGAAATTTGAGGAGTAATGAGGAGAAAACAAAAGTAATGGTATGCAGAAAAATAGAACACAAACGAAGATACTAATTAACGGAAAGACCCTCGAACAAGTCGAAACCTAGAAACACTTGGAAGAGCAAATAAAGAACATAAGAACTGAAGAAACGGAAATAAGTTAGAGAATAAGAAGTACTGCTCATACGTTCCACAATCAAAAGTACGCTTTTGTCCAAAAAAGAAGTATCCCAAAAAGCCAAGCTGGCCATCTATATTTGCGTCGCTGGTATTTGTGCCGCTTTTAACTTTTGGTAGTGAAACTTATTTGCTTGCTGATAAATTACGATCGATCGATTTTTGATTTTTTTTATATATATAAAGGTGATGAAAGAGTAAGTAAAAAAATATCTGATTTAATTCTAAATGTTGAGTCACAAATTGTAAAAAATAATTTTCAAAACAAAAAACAAACCAAAATTGATGATTTTTTAAGAATAGCTATCTTTTTACATTAGTATTTTATTTGTTTTATTTTTATATCCATAGGCTTATGGAAATATGTACGAAAATGTATAATTAAAGATACAACAAATCGAATTCAAATGATTAAGCGATCACTTTACACAACGAACAACTCTACACAATGGATAATTATTTCTACCCCGTCGCTGTCCGTGATGGAGAAGTTTGACTGTATGTATATATGTATATATATATATAATACATGTCCGAAAGAATTAGTAAATTTTGAAAAGTTTTTTAAAGAAAACAAAAATGTTTTATAACTGTTATAAAATTTGTGTCGCTGAAGGAGGTGTCATTTCTAAACCCTTGTTAAGTCTGGTAGTCAAAGATGCCACACAAAACAGATTTTTTGAATTTAAAATGAGACTCTCTCTATCTTAGAAATTTTCATAATAAATTTTTTTTGTCTACTAACTTATGAAATTGTAATATGCTAAAAGAAATATAAAATGCACAAACAATCAAAATAAAATTAAAGTTAGTGGTAAATACAATACCATAATAAGGCTAATTATAATCTGTCAAATTTCCAATTAAAAAAAAAATAAGTTATATGAAAATATGATCAATCATTTAGTAATTGTCTTCTTTTGTATATTCAGTGTAAATGAATGATTGAATGAGTTAAGTACATATTAACGTAAGTAATTTTGTGGTTATAATCCAGCTATTCCGGATCTGTGTTCGATATCAAATGCTTCCTACATTCCGTCATGTCGGCTGGCCAGTGGCAAAAACTATACAAAATATGTAATTTTGTCAACAGCCGGCGGTTTGCAGTAATTATTTTACAGTTATATCTACAGAATCGTGCCTTAAATGTTCCACAATGCACCTTCAACCTACTACTTAGTCCACATTGCACGTGCTCCTTTGACAACGTGGGTGTATACTATTTAATGATATTACTAGAGTGCAAGTAAGGCCTTATCTGTCTTTTAGGTCAGTTGGAATGAAATAGTTTTGAAAAATAAATGAAATATGGTTAGTTGTAATTTAATTGGTTGATGTACTGTTTTAACATCGATATATTGATATAATCATGTGCAAAGCGATAGTTTTTCAACCACAAAATAATTGCATTAACTAAAATGTATTACCTCTTGACGAGAGAGGTATCTTAAATTCTAAGAGAATATAACGTAACGAGTTCTATGTGACTCGAGTTGTTAAAATATTTAGGTATGATCTTAGAGTACCTCTCGGTTATCATCGAGAAATGATGTTCTCTGTATGAAATGAAATAAGATAATAATAATTAGTAATTACATAATATAAATACATACTCAATTTGTTGTATAATTGTACTTTACACAGTTTCAAGTCAGTTCATGAGAAAAGCGCCATTTTTGTCACTATGTCTTTTTTGTACCCCTCTATAGGTCCTAAATATCTTGCTGACTTTTAATTATTATGCCTTTTTTGGACTCATTATTAGATTCTACCGAAACCCGTTTTCTTAGAGAAAACCGAATACCTAACAACAGAAAACAAGGATATGAGAAACCTAGAGATAGACGAGGGAAGACAAATAAATGTAACAGATAAATTCAAGTATTTAGGAACCATAATATCGAACCAGGGAACAACAGACGAAGATATAAACAACAGACTGAGACAAACAAGAAACTGTATAAGACAACTAAACTCAGTGTTGTGGGATAAGAACATTACGATAAAGACAAAAAAGAGAATATATAACACCCTGACAAGAAGTATCCTGACATATGGGTCCGAAAACTGGACAATAAACAAGAGAAATAGAGGTAGAATAAGAGCAGTAGAAATGGAGTTCCTGAGGAGAAGCTGTAGACTTACAAAAAGAGACAGAATTGAAAACGCAAAAATTAAGCGGAGAATGGGAGTGCAATCAGACATAATCGACTATATAGAGGAGAAGAGACTATCCTGGTACGGCCACGTCAGAAGAGCGGACAGAGGACGCTGGATAAACAAAATCACAGAATGGAGCCCGATTGGAAGAAGAAAGAGAGGAAGACCCCGAAGGTCATTCAGAGATGAAATCGACGAGGCTATGGAGAAAAGAACCCTGCGAGATGGAGACTGGAATGACAGGGAAAATTGGAGAAAACGGTTGAGTGAAGGAAGACAGTGAAAACTGTGGAAATCCTTAGTAGTAGTAGTAGTAGTAATTGTCACAAGCAAATGTTTGATCCATGTTTGATTTGTTATCGCTGAACCTTGTGTGAGATATTTCTTAACCTAAAGCCTTTTTCTTCTATAACTGGTAAGTTAGCCTACTTTAAACAGAGGTATGACTCTATAATTTTCATCAAGCATTTTGTCATCTTTTTTATTTATTTAACAAATTCTTGCTTAGGTTTAGTCTGTATATATTTGTTTATATTGTGGGGTATCTAGGTAATACTTTTATAAAAGACTAGACAATCCAGTAACTTATTTGTAAGCATCAGTCTACCTTATTAATTTGACTGTTACCCACAATCATGTACTATGAAGTACGTAACAACCGTTTTGTTGGCACTTAAACAAAGTTTGTCAAAACACGGTAGCCCATAGATATATAATACAAATAGACTGATTGTTGCAATACAGTAGCGTTTACCCAGTGCGATAGAGAAAACTGAGGCAAAGGAGTCCCTGTATCACTTTCTAATGCCAGTTTTATTGGCCACTTGACCAAAATGACCAATAAAAAGGTCACGTTGTCGATAAACCTGGCCCATTAGAAAACTAGGCAGGCACTGCTTTGCGTCAGTTTTCTCTGTGGCACTGGGGGAACAGGCTGCTATTGCAACTATCAGTCTATCTTGTATTGTAAGTCTATGCGAGAACAGCGTTGCTGGCAGTGAATAGTTTAAAAGGAAGCGTACGTTAATGAGTCAAAAACACATGTTAATTAGTTTTATAAATTGATCAGCTTTGTACTGTAAATGCGCTCCTTGACCAATTGTAGAAAGTAAAATAAATTAACGCGTTTAACTTATTCCCCAAATAATAGAGTAATTTCGTATAAAATGTTTGAAAATAATGGCTGTTACTTTGAAACAAGAGGGTTTTTAACTTTTTTGTTTCATTTAAATATAGTAGCAACCTCTGACTGATGTTCTTACTTAATTGTCTGAGATGTAAATAATTATTGTAGTTATAAAAGAGTCGATTGTTCTCATAGACTTTTCCACACTGCGACCTGTAAGACCAACTTTTCTTTATTATGAATGAAAATCACCGGATAGAATTAATTTTGCATAAGAAGAATCCACATACTTACGTCTCTCTGCTTTGCTAAAGTCGAATATATTCTAGGAGGAAAAATTAACAGATCAAATTAAAAAAAGGGAAAAGGCTTATTTAAGAAAACATAATTAGAATATATAGTATTAAATAATTAAATAAAATAGTCATCATGTAAATACTCGAATTTAAATTATTCTAAAAATAAAAAATGTATCATCAGTCAGTCATCCTTGTCTACTATTAATTATAGGTCTCCTGTTATATAATTATTTCTTTCACATATACCGGTTTTGAGATCTGTTTATCAGTTGCTTGTTATCCGCTTTATATCGCCGCTCCATTTGGCCGGTGGTCCACGTCTGCTTCTTTTATTATCTCTGAGTTTCCCTATTAGTCTTCTGATCAAACGGTTGTCGGTCATTCGGGCTATATGACCTGCCCATCTTCATTTAGACTGTGTGATACGTTGTACAATATCAACTGTTTTATGTTAAGCACCACATCCTTTGAATTGTTTACCCATAATGAAAGTAGACCACAGATATCGCCTAAATATTAAAAGTTGCTGATTTAAATGAAAGAAGTTAACCTGTTAAATACATCATGAACAACATTTTAAATTTTACTTCGATTGAATATGTCTTCCTTACTTATCGTGTTTACATGAAACATTTTTTATATCTTGCGATATTACGCAAAACTTAATTAAATTTTAACATCCAATTTAATTATACCGAACAATCAATACCTTAATTCCAAAACCATAAAAAAAATGTAAAAATTATACTTAGAACAAGTTTTGCTATAAGTGACCACCTGATATTTTGAAAGTACTATAAGTTATCTTTATGCTTGAGAGAGAAATAATCACAAATTATAAATAATTTTAATTAAAAATTATACTACAATTTCTGTACCAAACATTTCAATTTCAACGGAATAATGTGCTATGTATTTACGGACTTTAAATTGCTAGGTATTTAGTTTGATAAAATAGTAAAGATTTTAATATGGAAGCGTATCTAGTATCTTTAAATTTGTTAATATCTATGTTGAAAAATGTGACTATAAGTAGTACTCAAATGTTTAGTTAACAATTTATTTAATTTTCAAACACTGCTATAAGAAACAAATGTTACTATTATTTTCCCAAAGAAATATTTTAGTTAGTATTTTATTATGCTTTTATTGATTATTAAAGGTTTTCATTTAAATCACTAACGAGGACACACTTATAATATTAAAACGCAGAAAACTTTTGAAAATAACAGAAAAACTTTTAATATCTAACTGTGATTTAACTGTGCATTAACTATTTTTAATGAAAAACTGTGTTATTTTATGTAGCTACTTTATGTATTCTCATCGCTAACTTCTTGACAGTATAATTAATTACACAGGATAAAAGAAATTTGTTGTCCTTAATTAATGACATGTTTTTAACTAACTTTTGGCCTCTGAATCCAAAAATAAGCACAGATTTTGTATATTACGTCAAATCTTTAAGATACAGGGTACCCTCATTATTTATACAAATTGTGCATGTAAATGAAAATACAGTAAAACTTACAAAATTACTGTTTACAGAAGCATTTGTTGCAGTTAAAGTTAAGTAGTAACCGGTAATTTAATATTAAAACAACAATTTTTGCATATAGTTTTGTCTGTACACCCCATCTACCTTGATACTACCTGATCTACGACTTTAAAATTTTTGATGGAATCGTTCACCTTGCTCATCACTGACTGAGCCAAGATTTTTTGGGAAATCCGCATGGTGGCTATATAAAAAATGCAGTTTGATACTCATGTTGCAACCTAGCAATTTAAAACACTCCAAGAGTTACTAGACAATTTTAGCGTAATTTTGTATTCGTATATTTTCTAGGAAGTCTTTAAGAACGTTTTTAAAAGCCAACCAAGAATTATTTTTAATTTCTAGCATTGTTCTGGTGAAATATGGATCTTTAAGTAGCTGCCGAATATTTGGACTATCAAAAACATCGGCTCTAATTTTTTTAAAAGGTAGGCTTCTTCTTCTCATGGCGCTATCTCCTTTCGAAGGTTGGCGATCCAAATGGCAATTATAGTTTTGAAAACTGCTGCGCAAAAGATTTCTTCGGATGAGCGGTCGAACCATCTCCTCAGGTCTTTCAGCTACGAGTTCTGGCGTCTTCCTACTAATCTTTTGCCCTGTACTTTTCCTTCCAGTATAACTTGAAGTAATTCGTATCTTTCGCCTCTCAACACATGACCCAAGTATTGCATCTTCCTCTCTTTGACTGTTCTTAGTAATTCTTTTTGTTTAATCATGCGACGAAGTACCTCAACATTAGTAACTCTTTGTACCCATGGAATTCTCAGCATTAGTCTGTATATATACATCTCAAAGGCATCTATTCTTTTTTCTATTTCAGAATGCATTGTCCAACTTTCACAGCCATACAATAAGACAGAAAAAACGTAACATCTGATCATTCAGATTCTAAGCTGCAAACTAAGGTCTGATCTTGTAAAAAATGTTTTCATGTTCATGAATGCTTTCGTTGCTTGTTCGATTCTTGATAGAATTTCTTTTTTTGGATTACACTGACTATTGATATTTGCTCCCAAATATTTTATGGGATTTTCTTGTTCTATTATTTGACCCTTGACATACACATGTACGTTTATTGGTGTCTTTGAAAATACTAAAATTTTAGTTTTGGAAACGTTTAGATGTAAACCGAACATTTCGCTGTGGTGAACTACCGCATTTATTATATTTTGTAGTTCTTGTGCGTTGCTTGCTATTAAGACGGTATTATTAGCATATCTGATGTTGTCTATGCTGATTCCGTTAATCTTAATTCCGCCTTGGATCTCATCTAATTCTTCTCTAAATATATACTCCGAATATAAATTAAACAGTAGCGGTAATAAGACGCAACCCTGTCTTACTCCTCGTCGGATTTGTATATTTTCGGATGTTGTGTGCTCTATTTCAATTGTTGCCGTTTGGTGCTAGTATAGTTCTGAGATAATTCGCAAGTCTTGTTCGTCAACTCCAGTTGTTCTCAGAATTTCGATCATATTTTGATGGTTAACGCAGTCAAATGCTTTTCGATAGCCAATAAAATATGCATATACATCTACATTCATGCCTCTGCATCGTTGCGTTAACACATTTAAAGCAAAAAGAGTCTCCCGTGTTCCCAATCCGTTTCGAAATCCGAATTGAGTGTCACTCATCTGGAACTCGCACTTCTTGTAAATTCGTGTATGGATAATTCTGAGAAAAGTTTTAAGGACATAAGACATAAAGCTTAATATTCGATAATCATCGCATTGTGAGGAATTCGTTTTTTTTTTGGTAATGCTATGAATGTTGATTTTAGCCAGTCTGTTGGTATTTTACCTGTGTCATATATCTTATGCTGTTATTAAGTCTAGGCTTTTACTTTCGTTATCTGCAATTCGTTTTAGTATTTCGACATTGATATTGTCTGGACCGGTGGCTTTTCCATCTTTCTGAGTCTTTACTGCGTGGATCACTTCTTCTTTGGTTATTTCTGGGCCTTTTTCATTTATTCGATTATCTGCGAATGGTGGAGAACAAGGTCTATCGTAGTCAAAAAGAGTTTGTATGTATTCTTTCCATCTCTCTAGTTTGTCTTTTGTACCCATTTAGTACCCAAATGGTAGGCTAGGAAATGCCAAAATTAGATACTGAAAATGGCCTCTTTCAATTGGTAAAGTTTAAACAAATTATTTGATGTCTAATGTTTGTGTTACCAGGTTTCAGGCCAGATTTTTGTAGCCAATTTGACTGTAATGTTTCTCACGAGCTCTGCTGTTCTAAATACACAATACGCGGGGATACTTTGTATTCTCACGTTACTGTCCAATGAGGAAACAGATCATTTTAAGGTCGACACAAGTAATTTATTGAGACATGTGATACTGCAACAGATCAATAACTTAATATTGTTCTGAAGCTATTTTCTTGTGGCAATTTTAATTAATTACTATTTAAATGGGAATAAGCCACTATTAAAGGTTAAAATACGTTTATTGACGTTTCGATTTCCACTTCGGAAATTGTTCTCAACGATTTCCGAAGTGGAAATTGAAACGTCAATAAACGTATTTTAACCTTTAATTGTGGCTTATTCCCACTTAAATAGTAATAAGATGAATAACTCTCTTTATGTCTGCATATTTTTCTCTAAAATAAACTGTATAGCCTATCCGGACTAAACCAAATACATCTCTATTGTGGAGCAGAACACAATTCAAGCTCCTCTTTGGGCTACTTATAAACAGCCGCCACTCAGTTTCATTATAGGCTGAAATCCCAAACTGTTAAACCACGAACCTTATAGCAATATACAAATCTACCATCACTTCCAAAGTATTGTGGAAACGAAGGTCCTCTTGATCAATAATATGATAGCTTTACTTGCCAGTAAGTTTTTCTCAGGCACTTTTGATGTTAATGCCTTTGAAACTTTTTTGGGATACTCTGAATCTCTTACTAAATCATACAGCTCTTGCTAATTAAATCTCATCTATCGGAGACGGTAAATGTCAGCCAATAGCGGAGCAATATTGCTTTCTATGATCCATGTTAGTTTGTGGGGTATATGAAACAAATATAAAGTGATAGAGAAAAACTAATTTCAGTTTTATAATCATCATGTCTAAATAAGTACCTATAAAACAGCTCAAAACTCAAACTTAACAAAATTTTTTAAAATTGTTCCCCATTGTTATTGCTGAAAATAAGTAATAAACCAAATTACTGAAAATTTTGTTTGCTTTTAACTTCTTCGCTACCTTTAACTTTAGTTGTATAACGAATACGTTTCTGTCCAATATTTTCTGTTAAACTATCTCAAAACCCATTGTTTCGTTAGTGTTTGCAATTTTATTTGGATGAGTTTCTATTTTATTTTTAGTGACGTTGGTATACGATGTTGGTAAGTCTGGATTAAGATTAAAAATGTGCATGGTTGTGAGATTGCATCAGTACAGGTTGCAGATATATAACTATATTACATAGGTGGTTAGCTATCACATAGATGGCAACCATTAAGGAGGAAAATTACACAGGATTTTCACCTAAAATAAATGATAATTGACTTATGCAAGACCATATTTCACCACGTGTATAATACATCCGCCTTTGGAAGCTAAATACATGATTATGTTGGGGGTCTGAAATACAAGCGAAATACAAGCTCATAAGAAAGATATCGGTGATTATAATTTGAGTCCAAGATAAGTAATTCATTTGTCATATATGATGCTCAACGTCGGGAAAATATTTAATACAAGTAATATTTTGTTAGAAGAAATTAGTTTTCTTTCTTAAATAACATTATTTTCAGTTTTAATTCTAATTGTCTAGAAATTTAGTCACATTTTTTAACTTGGAAGGAAAAAGCACCCTCGATTATTAGAGATTCTTGTAAGATTGTTACTAATGATATGAAATATTTTTGTAATTTCTCAGAATCGATATGTCGAGGGTTTGTTGATTCTGTACCATTGATGGACCAGATACTTACAGTAATTTTTCTAAAATTTAATTTTACTTTTAAAATAAATAAGTACAATCCTGCAAACTTTAATACTTTACCTTGTACAGATTAGCAATTAATGACAGATTTTTTAAATATCAGACTGAATACACTAAAAGCAATCTTGGATGTTAATTTCGAGATTGTAAGTTAGGTACTTACATTAATCGATGCAATATTATTAACTGCCCCATTATAGCATATATCGTTTTTTAGTAACTGTTTAACTATTAGAAATATACTAGAATATAAAAGTCTTCTTCTTCTTCTTTTTCTTCTTCTTCTTCTTCTTCTTCTTTTTCTTCTTTCTCTTCATAAGCAATTCTGCGTGTTCATTGGCGAATTAATACCTCTATGCAAGTTTGTCACTTCATCCTTTCCGCGGTCGTTCGATACTTCTTGTGGCGATTGGTGACTTATCTCTTGCTATTTTCACGACACCCTTTATTCCATTCTTTTTTTCTATTTTGGGTCCATTCATTTATTTATACACTGTACGTTACATTTTCTTCTAAGGTCTTCACTTCTCTTTCAATCTCTCAGAATATTTCCTGTAATTCTTCTCAGTACTCTCATCTCTGCCGTTTTCAGTAGCCTTTGTGTTGTGGCTGTGTCGGGTCTTGTTTCTGAGGCATGTGTCATTATTGGTCTTACACTGGTTTTATAAATTCTTGACTTCATCTTAGTCTTAATGCGTCTGTTTCGCCAAGTCTATTTGCTTTTTGCACTTGATCACTCACTTCTTTGCCCAGGTCTCCATAGCTAGACAGTGCAATACCCAGGCATTTTATTTCCATTAGTTGTTCAATACAAATGCCATCAATTTCTATTTTACATCTGGCTGGTTCTTAGCTGACTACTATCGTTTAAGTTTCTGAGATGAGATTGTCATATTAAATTCTTTTGCTTTTATGTTAAATCTGTGGACCAGTCTTTGCAGAATATCTTTATCTTGGGCTATCAATATTGCGTCATCTGCATAACAGAGTATTTTTATTTCTTTGTTTCCCGTTCTATATCCTCTTCCTTTGTTAACACTTTTGATGATTTCATCCATGATCAACTTGAAGAGCATGGGGCTCAATAAATCCCCTTGTCTTATTCCGCTGCCTATTTTTATAGGTTCTGTAAGTTGTCCATCTATTCTGACTTCCATTTTTTACTTTTGGTAGATGTTTTTGATAGTTTTTATAATATTTAGGAGAATTTCTCTATTATACAGAAGATGGATTACATCTTTGAGTCTTACTCTGTCAAACGCTTTAGGTCAATCAGACAGAAATGCTGGTCTATTATACTCTAGTGATTTCTCAGTGATTTGCTTTATAAAGAATATTGCACCTGCACACGATCTTCCACTACGAAAACTCTGTTGTTCATCTGCTAAACTTATCCTCTGATTTATTAGTACTTGTAAAGTTTTAGCGTAGTGTTTAACAAGTTTATACCTCTACAGTTTTCTGGCTATTTTTATCTGCTTATTTGAATAGTAGAATTAGTTCGCTCGTTCTCCATTCTTCCGGTATTTTATTGTGTTTTATAATTTTATTAATTAATATTGTTAATTGATCTGTCATTGCTGCTCCACAATATTTTAGTAATTCGTTTGGTATCTCGTCTTTACCTGCTGCTTTTCTGTTCTTCAGGTTTTCAAGTATTTTTCGAACTTCCTGTACATTTATATTAAGGTCTTCATTTGTGGTAATTTCTGGTGTTTCCGGTTCTACCGTCGTTTGTTTTTCCTCTGCATTAAGCTTTTTTTAGGTAGTCAATTTACATCCTTTTCTATATGCTTTGGTTTTATTGTTTCATTTACCTCCGTTCTTTGACCTCTTATGAAGCGCCATATTTCCTTTTGCAGACCATAAAAATCATGTTCCATAATTTTTAAAAAGCATTTCCAATGATCATTTTTTATTTTTCTTATAAGTGCATATGTTTCGTTTCTAATTGTCTTGTAATTATGTATGTCTCTTGTGTTTTGTTTTACATGCATTTTAGGTCAGTTTTTTTTTTCCTAACATTTTTCCTTTGGTTCTGTACAAAGCCGTGGAGTTTTTCGCCTTGGAAACGATTTATTTTTATTTATATTCTTTTACCAAGAACTTCCTTGACCGAGGCTTAGATATTAGACTTAATTTTTGCCCAGCTTTCTTCGACTCCATTACTTTCTGTAATATATATGTTTCTGCTTTATTCAGTTATTATTTTTTGGAATAGGTATCTTATGGAGTTATCCTTACTTTCGACTTTTATCTTTGTGATGTATTTTGGTGTTTTAGTATCACATAATATGGTTAGTATCACAAGCACATATTATGTGTTTTTATTCGGATTTTGCACAATACCAATTTATGATTGCTTCCTATTTCTGCTTATGTTAGTGCTCTTACATTCAAGATTTGAGAGGGTTATAACTCTCTATGGAAGTCGTTTTATATATTTGTACTAGCTGAGCCAGTAAACTTCGTACCGCCTCAGAATTAAATGATAATATGTTAAAGTTCAATAACTAAAAATTAACAAAGAACCAAAGAAAAATAATTCAAAATATTATGCAAGAAAAAGCTTCAATTTAATAATTTATAATAAAAAATATTCTTGTTTTTTTTGCGGCGCGGAAATATAAAACGATGACCAATTAATTAAGGTTAAAATGTCAGTTGTAGTTCAGGCTTCTTTCCTAGGTGGCGCTAGGAGTTATCGTCCCGAACAATGCGTTTCCATGTGATGTGTCTTCCTAGCCTTTTATTAGATTGGATATATTTCTAATGATTTTTAACCCTTTGATTGAAGATTTGAATAGTAACTCAATAATAGTAATAAAATTTAACTGAAATAAAATTAAAGTTACGGGAAATTCTAAAATAATATCTTTATAAAATTTACTCAAGTTGTAAGTCAGACAACTCGTATCTGGAAACATATAGAGACAAATTATAATGTCTGTCTACAAAATTAACTCACGGTATAAGACACACACGTAAATTGGTTTGAACTTTAAAGGCAAAGTAAACACCACTATAAAAATATAATAATATACTGGAACTTATGTTAATAAAATTACAATTCCCAAAGAGAGGAAGATCACAACTTGTTCTGATAAGTCTAAATATCACGCTGGAGGAAAATGTGACTTAAATTTCGAAGTACATAAATACAAATAAATGGACAATATATATTTTTACTGTATATAATGCATTCTGCATTATGTATAATGTTATTCTGCATTTCTAATACAAACGGACAATTCTATAAAAAAATTTCTGAAATTATCAACGGTGAGAAGGGATCACCATTTCCATTATTTTATTTTTGCTGTTAATTTATTGTGTAACAAAAATTGTATTTTTATCCAAATAATATGCTTGAAATAATTTTAGCTTATATATAAAACGTTTTAATTCTATATTTCGATTTTCTTAAACTATGCTATCGCTACCATTTATATCAGCGATGATCAAAAGTTCTTTATTTGGAAGGCTACATAGATTATTATCTCCATTATGCATACGAATTAACTTTCTATTATACGTTAAGTGTAAAATAATTATAACATTTCCAGTAAAATAACTGTATTTCTGTACAAAAGCGGCTAATTTATTATTGCGTAATGGAAAAATAGGACTTGTCTTCAATTCGTCGATTCGAGTTACTATAAACCATTAATCTACAAGAAGCAAATTTTAAAGAAAATAACAATGTTGCATGCACTGGGGAGTAGTCATCATCAACTTCTAGAAATTTAAAGAGGTATGTTATTATATAAATTATATAACCAATTAGAAATTAGTAAATTAAATCAAAGCACGAAAGATAAATCTTCGACTACTTTGTCTAATGTAATAAGGACCCGTGATGTTTTCCATTTTTTAACTGTATACGCGTTTTTATATACATTTTTGTATTTTAATTTTTTACTATTTTTTTTATAAAAGAGTATATTACCTTTCTTGGGTGTATCAGCTACCCGTCAGGTACCTAAAACCAGATTGTGTTTTTGCAATTATTTACCCAGTTTGTTTACCTTTTATATCCTATTCAGATGGCTTTTGTTACTGTTACGATACTCAAAAATTTAACTTGACCAAGGAAAATACGAATAAGATCTCAAAATTTTAAGAGAAATGAAAGAGAAGGAAATTATACGAGATGGTCAGATATTTAAGTAAAATTTATTTAAAAAAAGACGTAAAAAGGAGTACCGCGCTACAAATATTACAGAATACCACATAAGATAAAACAAATATAATTCACTACTTTTACTGGAAAAAAGCCACAATTTTACTTTTACTTGTATTTTGCCAACGATTTCCGAAGTGGAAATCGAAAGGCGAAAACAATTTATTTTGAAGTAAAATATGGTTTATTCCCGTTAGTAAATTTCATGAAGGTTCCACAATAAAATAGCTTCAGAACAATATTTAAACAGATATACTTCTATGACTTTTCAGAATAAATCAAGCTACATATTCATATTTATAAAAAAGTGTTTCTATAGTAATTCTTTAATTACTCTTCAAATTAATTGATGGGTTTCATATCCTTAACAATTTACAGGAAATATTTTAAATCAACCAATTTATAATAACAAAATCGCTTGGTTAGTCGTAAGTATTTACTGAAACATTTATGGCATAATTAAATAAATATTTATTGAATTGATATTGTCGGCCAATAACGATAAAACAGTTACCCAACTGTTAGGTGGACATAAAAGAAATAAATGCAGATTGTCCAATTGAAAACATATCTAAAATTACTGCATTTATCTCTAGTATTGTCAATGTTTTTAACCATAACAATAAAATTAACGCCAATAGGCCAGAACATGAGCAAAAGTTGTAAGAGACATGTGCAAAAGTATATTTAGCTTTATATTTTTGCGAGTGATGAAAGATTTAAACATAACTAACTAGATTATAAAATTATTTAATTAAAAAAATATTCATTATCCCGACATCGAATTATTATCATAAACCGAAAGCATCGGTTTTCGATAATATTTGTTACCGATTTATTGTTACAATAATAATATAATATATTTACTTTTTTGTAAACATTGCATATTGAAAATATAAGGGAATTCATTTAAGTAGTCAGCAAATCAATCCCAAAATAAACTGACTGCCCCACAATTAACCAGCACTAAGTTTTTTTTAAGTAAAATTAGAAAAACTTCAATTTCGACAAAATTTTAAATAGAGACAAGTTCCAAAATATCGAATAATGTACAAACAAAAAATTTTTTTTTTCTGGAAGATATTTTTCAAATCATCAAATCAACTTCACCACAATTTCATACTCGCCATAATGTTGACTAACTACTCTTCCTTAGTTGTTCCACAAATTCTCTATGGGGTTAAGGTCTGAATATTTAGGAGGCCACGCTATTACCCGAATGCTTTATGTCGTGCTTCAGAGGGCACGTATAGCCGTTGTTCCCCCCATGACTTAACATGACTTCATTGTAAGTTAATAAAAACACTTTTCTTTCCCTAAAGAGCAGCCAACAATACGATTTATCGAGAGCATTTTAACAAAACCTTTTTTTTTTCAGCCATAAAAAATGACAAACTTTTAAAAACGAATGGATAAATGCAACTTATATTTTGATAAATATATCTAATTATTATACAGGGCAATTCAACAAAACTAAAAGGAGATTGCGGAATAGCGTAATTAAGACTTATAAGGGATAATTATGAGTAAATATCAGTTTGTATACCTATAAACTGGTAAAAGTGCAGTTTTTTTGTCACATGACCTAAATTTTATTTGGGTTGAAGAAATTGTTTTTATACAGAAATTTTAGTCTCATAGCTTAAGAGTCTGGTGGGACCACTTCGTTATAATTTACAAATCGGGTGTGACTGACATACGAGAGATGATAAAGTTTATTCTCAGTACGAAATGTTTCGATTATACTGGGATTCATTAGGGAGTTGCAGATAGAAGGCAGACTTGGTGAAATAAACTGTAGCGCCATCTACTTTTGATGACAGTAAATAGATGCCGCTGTGTGCAGCGCAGAGGCTAAAATATTTCAAAATATCAGAAAATATGTAATTTCTGTAATTCGCTTTATAGAGAATTTCTTGTTATGCACCAGAAGGCATACGTAAATAATAACCTATAAGCAGCGAAAATTAAAACATACTCTGTGGAAACCACTTGGTTTGGAATATAATAGAATAGAATAGAATTGTTTGTGTTATCTGTTGAAAAATTATAATAGACGCTGGAAGCCGTCAACTTTTAAACTTTTAAATTTAAATGTGCGTTTTTTAAACATAAATCTAATGTACATGTACTTGTACACGCAAGTCTAGCATAGTTCATAATATTTATTTTTAATTTAAAACCCTGTATATTTTTATGTTCTTTAAAGCTCTTTAAGACTCTGATCTAAATGAACTGTATTATGTAGGCTCTTTTATTAATAATACTGAGTGAAATTTTTGAAGTATAGATAATTTTACTTGATATTTTTAAGGATCTCTAACTGGTCTAAGATACTAGTTTAATTCTCCAAATGCGGGTGCCATTCAAAGTCATATTATATAAATAAATCTAAATTTTAAATTGTGTAAATGAAGTTATATGCAATGAAATTACCCTATTTACCTAAATGGTTGCAGTTTGCATATATGTGATACTATACGAGAACGAGTACAATTTGTAGTTCTTTACTATAATGGCTTCAATGTGGATTGTACATACAACTACATTATTGACAACTAAAATTTATGTTTCTTGGATATTATGTAAAACATTATCGTTAATCTACTTCGATAAGCGCCTGTTCTGATATCTATCTAATAGAAAAGTCATTTTAAAATTAGTTCATTATCTTATTTTATTGTTTCTTGCAACAAATCCTCTTCTCAAAATACGTTCCTTGGATTGTTCTCTCGTGGAATATAATATATATATATATATATATATATAGTAAACTCTTACATATTGGGGAAATTTGCAAGAAATATATTTCTTGCAGATTTCCCCAATATTTAAGAGTTTACTATTTAACTAATCTGCAAAGATTAAATTTCTTTTTTTTTTCTCTCTCTCTCTCTATATATATATATATATATATATATATATATATATATATATATATATATTATCTTTCATCTAAATTTAATTTAAAATAAATAAATAAATTTTACAGTGTTTCTTCTACACTCTTTTCGAAATCTAAAGACATAAATGTATTATGATGTAATTTGGTATGTTTTAAATTACTAGTAGGGTTTCCCAATGATATTTCACTATTTTTCATCTTAATGACTTTCATAAACATTTATATCTAAATTTATTCTATGGCATTGCTTTAACCCTCTCTTTAATTACTTTAAGATATTTTATTCTTTTACTGTACAGATATGTTTTGAAGTACCCCTTGACAATTTTCATTACCTATCATTTGGTGGCAAACCAAGTATATTTATTATACACTTATTTTTAATTTCTTTAAGATCAATTCCGAATATTCATCATATAAAACACTTCCAGAGTTAGGTTACTTGATAATTAAACAAATTAACACAGTAGTTAATCTACAAAGTACAAAGGAAAGTATTCTATAACTCGTATAGCTATAGGAAAGCTACTTTTCAAGCAATTCCAATGATTAAGTACAAAATCTATACTCCAGCATTATCTTCTAGAATTCCCGCTAAAATTCGAATTAAGTGAACAATCAAAATTGAATTTGAAATCAAAACAAGTGAATCAAAAAGTATAAAATATTCCAAGATCGCGTTAATAAAACGCTTCTGGGGTTCGGTCAGGCTAGGCGTAACTCACAAGGCCACATTCCAAACTCCAAAAAAACGCAAATTTCGATCAGAAATAAAAAAACACTGTTAGATGAGTTAACTATTATCTGATATTGGTTGCAGTAGATTAAGTCACCATCAGAAAGTTGTTTAGCTACGTAAAAAATACAGCTCCTGATAGATGACATCCACAAAAGATGCCTCAAAAAATTTTCAGAAAGTATATTACCGCCGCTAATAAAAATAATCAATGCATGCTTTTTGTTTGAATTTCTTCCTACTTCTTGGAAAATAGCTAGCACAATCATGACTTTCAACTTACCGAATCCACTCACCAGCACAGAATTCTATCTACCCATTTTTCTCTTCTCAGCACTCTAGGCAAGACCTACTAAAGGATCTTTACGGAAAGGCTCTTATAGTTTCTAGAAAAAAGACACAGAAATTCTTCAGGGCTCAATAGTAGCGCAGATATTATACAGAATCTTTAACAACGACCTTCTTTAGCCCAATAGTCGATCCGACAACATACTGCTTTTGATATTGGTCTATTTAACACCGTTAATAATCTTTATACATCTTAATTCATTCATAAATCATCTTGAAGATGATAACCAAATAGATAACCCATTTAGGAGTTAAGAAATTATAGGTGCTTACAAATTTGAATCCAGTCTCTTGACAGAAGATACGTCCTGAGCACTATCGAAGGTATAACCATATAAACGAAAGAAGTTGTAAGGGGGCCCTACCACCACCGAAGCAAGTTCTCACCAGACTTCCCAAAGAGAAAGTTTGGTAGCTAAGCTCCTAAAGTTAGTAGACAATAAACTCCTTAATGAGTAAGTATGTTGATACTTATCCCCCTAAGATTTTGCTATAAATAGATTACAAGGATAAATGTTCTGAATTTCCAATAAATCGTTTATTTGGTAGCATGCAGAGGAATTCTTCTTTGAGCAGCGCAGAATTTATCAGAGATAACCTTTACCGTCATATACTGAATTCTTTTTCTAAACACCATCTACTCCACAACTCTATGCAAGGTAGTGTACTTGTGTCACCAAATCCAATTACTTAAAAAGGCGGAAACCTAAACAAGGATTCATAACACTTCGATTCAATTTTAATTTCTATTGATATTTTTCAACGACCCGATACTCCTCTGACTTAGTTCATTCATTCTTATGAATAAGACCAAATGTACACTAAGAAATTCTTAACTCCGGATATTAGTAATACCAAGCTTTCATTAGCCTTCTCCCTCCATGTAATGCTTTATTAGAGGTTTCCATCCATTTCTTAGTTTTACAAGTGATCAGTCTAGTGCGTGTGATGTGCAAATCACAACGTATCTCTATGTTTTGGTTTAACAACAACTGAAAATGAATACCTTAAATATTTTGATTCTGATACTACGACTATTGAAAATATATTAGGTAGCAGAATTCCACTCGAAACCTTTAAACTTTTTGTAAAAGTTTCCAAAGTTCTGCCGTCGCTGTATTGTGAAGATATATCAAACAATAAGAGATGTCCTTTACACATTGTAAAAGAACATTTTTAATCGCAAATTTATAATCGTATGCCTTTATTACCTATTTATTTCTAATCCATTTAATATAGGTTCTTATGAAATACTTTCTTCAGTTAGATAAACCTTCTCTGACCTGATAGAAAACGTAAGAGATAATATAATCGAAAAACGAGAGTGACATAGATTAAAATATGTCAAATGAAATGAAAAAGTAAATTATTAGGTTTGGGGTCAAGTTGAGGTTAAAACACACTGACAATAGGCAGCGTGGGATGAGTTAAGCAATCGAGTTGGGAATGACCTTGACAGCGTCAACGTGTGAACAGACTATGCTAATGGCTTATCATTGTCTTCCATTTCTTATATAAGACTACAGGAAAATGATCTTCTAGGCTTGCCCATTATATTTAAAATACTAATATACGAGTAAAAGTATGTAATTAAAATGTGACTAAGAACGGATAATATAAAATCAAATAATTACTATAAATTCACAAGGTCAAGAGAAGTACATTTTTAATAAAACAATGTATTAAAATATCAATAAAAGAAGCAATTAACGGGAAATGTAGTTCAATTATTGTTTAATGCGACAAACTATCGTAGAAGTTTAATAGCTTTTATAGTCAAAGGCGGGTTTGCTGTATGTGTTGAATAAACACAAATATTTAGTTATCCTGTTATTAAAATGGAAGGTAGTAGGTACATTGCATAAAAATAAAAAAATACCTAAGTAAAAAGCAAAAAATTACCATTATTGGTACAAAGCACAATTTTAATTAGAAATGCGTTATATTTCCCGTTTTGATTTCCACTTTCTAAATCGCTTTAAAAAAAAGTATTGTAAACGAGTTGTGTAGTACAATTGTTATACGAAGTATCTGAATATACAAAAAACCGTGCCTTTAATACCTGAATTTTTACCCGAAATTTAATTTATTGCATCTTTGTTTCACATAGGTACTTGGCAAATACAAAATTATATATGGTGTTATTTAAACAAAAATAACATTCGTGTTATGGCAAAATGTAATAAACATTGACCTCTTAGTTTTTCTCCAAAAATTATGATCACAAATTTAAAATATCTTTTAAATTGAATCTTATAATCTACCACTAAAACTATAACCAATAACAACTTAAGAAAATATTTTAAGAACAATAAAACCAAATGACAAAACTGTGTACTATTTGTCATCCAAATATTTTGGTACTATTTTTATCTGTCCAAAATGGAAATGGTTCTCGCAATACAAGCATTGTAAGAACAATTTTGACCATACATTGGTTGAGTTTAATTGGATTAAACCATATTTAAAGGTATTAAACTGTATGACAGTATGCCGATGCTAGAGTTTAGCCGTCCTGAGGCTATTTAGCAAGTACTAAATCAGTTCACTGAAGATGGACTAATAAGTTCGAAAACGTTTTGAACGTAATCCTCTTGGAGTTCTAAAATTTAATTTTTAATTAAATATACCTACTACAATAGAAGAGTTTTACTTTATTTTCTTGAGTTTTTAACTATATGGTATATTGCTAACTCCGAATTACCCCTTTTTAAAAATAATTATTTTACTATTTTTTTATTACGTATATTCTATAAACAAATTCTAACGTCTTGTTTTATAGCAAATTTCATGTATCTTCGATAGTTCTGTACTAATTTTGAAAAATATATGGTATTTCTATATTTTTATATAACAATATCCAACGAAATAAAACATCTGAGCTGGAATAATAAATAATTATTTGATTGTGGCTTCCTTCATCGATAATAATCTTACTGCTTAAAGGTATAAAAACATGCTTCTAAATGAAATAATTCTAGCAATAATGGAGATTGTTAACGATAACTTGGGACACGTTTGGTTTCAGCAAGATGGAGATGTACCTCATTACTAGCAGAACGTTCGTAATTATTTTGATAAACATTTTCCTGATTGTTGGACTGTGAGAAGTTAGAATGACCTGCTAGGTCACTAGATTTGACTTACTTGATTTTGCTTATAAGGTGATTTAAATAAGAAGTATTCACTTTAAAAATCGGGTTTACTAATCAAAACCTCAAAATTTAGATCAGAGAATGATTGACGTAGCTACCCAAATACCTGCAGAATATTAATTACATTGAATCTATTAACAATCGATTAGTTTACTGCCAGGACGTAAATGGTGCACAATTGGTGTATTCACTACAAAGGTAATGGCGCCAATCGTCAGAGTCAAGGGGAATCATCTAAAACAAGCACCACAAAAAGTAAGAGGCAGGGAGACTCGCTAAAAACAAGTACCCTGAAGGGAATAAAAACTAGTACGTCCACGTCGTTGTTCCTCGGTTACGCTAAACTACCTAAACATATTGGCTGTGGAGATACTTTAATTCGCGAGAACGAATTGTTTCTGCAATTAGACCTCCATCTATCAGTTTACTGTCGTGTTATTAGATAGCCTTTTCAAAAAGACTAATTTTGAGTTTTAAAGCGTATGTATCGAGAAATTTGGCATTTTGATGACTTCTGATCTGTATTTGTTTTTCTGGGATTACAGCGTCATCTATCAGGTATCGAAAAAAATCCAGATAAAGCCTGTTTACATTTTTATGAAGACTCCGAATCTGCAATAAAAAATGTGAGCTGCCCCCCCCCCCAGAAACCGCGATGTTGAACTTGGGGATAGTATTTCCTGATATGTGGTAGTTGTTTGAAAAATATTGAACACATGTTTTTGATTCGGTGTAAATTTCGCGAAATGTCCAATTTTTATTTTAAGCGTACACGCTTGTTCGATAGAAATCTATGGAGTGAGTTACATCGAGCAGCAAGCCCTTATCTCTTGCTGTTCTGTTCATCCATAGGTCGATCTGATACACTAGCAAATTAAAGTCGAAGCAGCAAATCCATTAAAAAATTTAAACTACCTAGTTAGCTTTTTTTTGTTTTCTGGCGAGGGTATAAAACATCGACCACTAGATTATTAACAATGAAGTGAATACGATTCGTCATGTACATATATACGTATGTAATGTATATATATATATATATATATATATATATATATATATATATATATATATATATATATATATTTCAAATTATTTTCGACCGTACTGTTTTAAATATTGATTTATCGTATTAGCAATCGGTCTGTAGGAAATAAAACTCTATTTGTTCGATGTCTCAATATTTCGTCACGATTTTGTGACTTCTTCAGGAGAAAACTGTAAATTTATTAGAATAATTATTATATGTAACCAAAGTAAATATTTTTACTCTTATAGTTTTGAGTATTGAAATATTTGCTTTGTTGGGGTCTGTGGCGTCGAGAAGTGGTTAAAATATACAGTTAAATTATTGTATTTTTATGTCATTTATTTTTATGTAACTTTTAGAGTCTACAATACAATCATAATGCTTTAAACTAGTGTCCAATTTAATTAGTATCAATATTATTTTGCCTTGGTGAAATCTCATTAACCATAATATATGAGTCATAACATAACGCCGTTATGATCGATAAAAACGTGATGTTCATAATCAAATGTTAATTGTTCAGCATTATAACTGGAACCATTGGCTATGCTATCAAACCACTATGTTTTTATACATATTTGTTTCCGTAAGGTAACTATTGAATGAAGTGTAAGAATATAATGCTTAATATGGACGAACCAGGATAGAATGCGAAGAGCAAACAAAAAAGTTAAAACTATGGAATTATGCATTATTTTCCAGTGCCTTTAATAATAATAATAATAATAATAATAATAATAAGGGGGGGGGGAAAAGAGGACTTATGGATATAGGTGAGAAATTGGATAAACAAATTGCTAATTTAAGAACTTATTTTCAGGTACAGGCTGAGACATCTACTTTACATCGAGCAATTTGCGCAGTAGATGATACGACACCGCTTAAACTGAGGGAACAAGAAATGCGCATAAACCACCTGTCTAAGCAAGACAAAATGCGCGCCTGGATGAGTAAACCTCTGCATGGGCGACATCTTAATGAGATCAGCCAAGAATATGTCGACAATACAGCGTCGAACTATTGGTTGACATCAGGAAGGATGTTTCCCGAGACTGAGGGTTTCCTACTTGCCATTCAGGATCAGGTTATTCCAACTAAAAATTACCTGAAATATATTGCTAAAGATCCTCAAGTCCAAAATGACAAATGCCGATATGGATGCCAAGCCCAAGAAACCATCCAACATCTTACCGGTGGCTGCCAGGCATTTGTCGGTACTGATTATAAAGAACGTCATGACTCAGTAGGAAAGATTATCTACCAAGAACTAGCTGACAAACTGGGACTTATCCAAACCGACCATATTCCTTATTATCAATACGTCCCTGATAGAATGCTTGGAAATGACAACTACAAGCTGTACTGGGACCGCACTGTGCTTACAGACCAACCAGTGGCTCATAATAGACCCGATCTCATACTAGTTAATAAAATTACTAGGCAAACAACACTTATTGATGTGGCGATATTCAACACCAATAATTTACTTGTTAAATATAACGAAAAGATCGCCAAGTACAGAGATCTAGAAATACAAATCAGGAGACAATGGAGAATGGAAAGTACCCAGACGATACCTATTATTCTTTCTACCACTGGAGTCATCCCGAAGAGCCTCCTAGAAAACATAAAAAAGCTGGGTCTAAATGAACATCTATATAAGATTATGCAGAAAGCTGTGTTACTTTCGACGTCCAGATGCGTACGAAAATTTTTGGGAGATACACCGACATACCAAGTCACCTAGGACTCGATAACATGGAAAGAGTCCCACCAGAGCTCAATCCTTTTGATACCGTAGGTATCTGGGATGAGTGAATTTTCCCCTTAGAGGGAGTGTGAGCCGTATGGCTAAATCTGAATAATAATAATAATTTCTCTAATGACATTAGTATGCACTTCGGCCTTGATAAGTGCCGTGTCTTAAATATAATTAAAGGAAAGGTTCAGCCCGGTGGATTCGATATGCAAAACGGCCAGAACATCGAGGCCATGGGTGAAAATGATATGTATAAATACCTCGGAATAAAGCAAGCGCGGAAGATTGACCATAAGCAAATGAAAACTGAGATAACAACTGAGTTTATACGAAGGGTAAAACAGCTGCTTCGTTCACACCTTAATAGTAAAAATTTGTTTAAGGCACTAAACACCTATGCATGTTCCGCGCTTAGCTACTCGTTTGGTATTGTTAAGTGGACAAAAACGGATCTAGAAAATCTGCAGCGAAAAGTACGAACACACCTCACAAAGGCACAAAAACACCACCTTCGAAGTGCAGTAGAAAGAACGACATTACCACGATATTTAGGAGGACGAGGACTTATGGATATAAGTGAGCAACTAGAAAAACACATTACTAATTTAAGAACTTATTTTCATGTGCAGGCTGAGACATCTACTCTACATCGCGCGATTTGTGCAGTAGATGATACAACACCGATCAAACTGAGGGAACCGGAAATGCGCATTAACCATCTTACTAAGGACGAAAAAATGCGCACCTGGATGGGTAAACCTCTTCACGGGCGACATCCTAATGAGGTCAGTCAAGACCACGTCGACAATAAAGCGTCGAACTATTGGCTGACATCAGGAAAGATGTTCCCTGAAACAGAAGGTTCATTACTCGCCATTCAGGATCAGGTTATACCAACAAAAAATTACCTGAAATATATCGTCAAAGACCCTCAGGTCCAAAATGACAAATGCCGATATGGATGTCAAGCTCAAGAAACCATCCAACACATTACCAGGGGTTGCCAGGCATTTGCTGCAACTGAATATAAGGAACGGCACGACTCAGTAGGAAAGATCCTTCATCAAAAGATAGCCATCAAACTGGGACTTCTCCAAACAAACCATCTCCCATATTATCAATACGTTCCTGAAAGTATACTTGAGAATGATAACTACAAGCTATACTGGGACCGCACTGTGCTCACAGACCAAACAGTGGCACATAATAGACCAGATCTCATACTAGTTAATAAACTAAAGAGACAAACAACACTAATTGATGTGACGATACCCAACAACAATAATCTTCGCATTAAACAAAACGAAAAGATCGCCAAATACAGGGATCTGGAAATCCAAATACGAAGACAGTGGAGAATGGAAAGTACCCAGACAATACCTATTATTATCTCTACTACTGGAGTTATTCCGAAGAACCTCCTAGAAAACATAAGAAAGCTAGGTCTGAATGAACATCTCTACAAGACCATGCAGAAAGCTGTACTTCTCTCAACATCCAGATGTGTACGAAAATTTTTGGGAGATACTCCAGCATACCAAGTCACCTAGGGCTCGATAACACGGAAAGAGTCCCACCAGAGCTCAATCCTTTTGATACCGTAGGTATCTGGGATGAGTGAATTTTCCCCTTAGAGGGAGTGAGAGCCGTATGGCTAAATCTGGATAATAATAATAATAATAATAATAATAATAATAATAATAATAATAATATTATCAATACGTTCCTGAAAGTATACTTGAGAATGATAACTACAAGCTATACTGGGACCGCACTGTGCTCACAGACCAAACAGTGGCACATAATAGACCAGATCTCATACTAGTTAATAAACTAAAGAGACAAACAACACTAATTGATGTGGCGATACCCAACAACAATAATCTTCGTATTAAACAAAACGAAAAGATCGCCAAATACAGGGATCTGGAAATTCAAATACGAAGACAGTGGAGAATGGAAAGTACCCAGACAATACCTATTATTCTCTCTACTACTGGAGTTATTCCGAAGAACCTCCTAGAAAACATAAGAAAGCTAGGTCTGAATGAACACCTCTACAAGACCATGCAGAAAGCTGTACTTCTCTCAACATCCAGATGTGTACGAAAATTTTTGGGAGATACTCCAGCATACCAAGTCACCTAGGGCTCGATAACACGGAAAGAGTCCCACCAGAGCTCAATCCTTTTGATACAGTAGGTATCTGGGATGAGTGAATTTTCCCCTTAGAGGGAGTGAGAGCCGTATGGCTAAATCTGAATAATAATAAAATGCGACAACATACTTTTTGAGCAAGCAGAGAAGGCTTTCTATAGGAAACTTAATTCCACTGTAGAAAATGCAAATAATAAATCCTACCCAAGCCAAGAAGAAATTCATGAGTTTTGGGGAAACCAACTTTCGACGCCAGCTACTCATAATAACAATGCTGGATGGATTGAACAAACGACGAACAACTGTCAACACTACAGTAATATTCCTTATGAACCTTTCACCACTGAAGAAGTCTCGAACATTATCAAAGAGCTTCATAACTGGAAATCTCCTGGACCAGACGGAGTTCAAAACTTCTGGCTAAAGAAGTTTTGGAGTGTTCATGAGCTTTTAACAGTATTTATTAATAATATTATTTCTAATTCACAGGAAATACCATCATTTCTTACTCAGGGAACCACTTATCTAATACCGAAGGATCAAAGTAATACCCAAGATCCAGCAAAGTACCGCCCAATTACTTGTCTTCCAACTTTGTACAAATTGGTCACATCCTGTGTGGCCCGGCGTATCTACCAACATTGTGCTCTGAACAATATTATAGAGCCTCAACAGAAAGGATGCGCTAAGGGCTCCATGGGCTGCAAAGAACAACTTATTATCGACTCAGTCATTTCTAACCAGGCATACACCAAAAAAAGAAACCTGTTTACTGCCTTCATTGACTACAAGAAGGCTTTTGATTCAGTGCCGCATGAATGGCTGGTAGATATATTAAGAATATATAAAGTCGATGATAATCTCGTGACCTTTTTGAAGAATATAATGGCAGAGTGGAAGACTAAAATTCACCTTCAAATACCGGGTGAAATTAATATCGAAACTGAAAATATCCCTATTAACCGGGGGCTTTTCCAGGGGGACTCGTTGAGTCCACTTTGGTTCTGCCTAGCAATGAACCCACTATCTCAGCTGCTGAACTCTACTGACTCAGGTTTTAGCATCAAAAATAACAACACTGTTGTAGCGAAGCTTAATCATCTGTTGTATATGGATGATTTAAAATTAATGGCTTCCACTCGAAACCACCTAGATGAGATGCTAAAAACTGTAGAAAATTTCTCAAATGATATCAGTATGAATTTTGGACTAGACAAGTGCCGTATACTAAATATAGTCAGAGGAAAGATTCAGCCCGGAGGTTTCGATATGCAAGATGGCCAAAACATCGAGGCAATGGGTGAAAATGATATGTACAAATATCTCGGAGTAAAACAAGCGCGGAAAATTGACCATAAACAAATGAAAACTGAACTAACTTCGGAGTTCGTACGAAGAGTAAGACAACTAAATCGGTCATATCTTAATAGTAAAAATTTGTTTAAGGCATTAAATACGTACGCCTGTTCCGCGCTGAGCTACTCATTTGGTATTATAAAGTGGTCAAAAACAGATATAGAGGATCTTCAGCGGAAAGTAAGAACACTTCTCACAAAGGCGCAAAAACATCACCCACGCAGTGCAGTAGAGAGAACAACATTACCGCGGTATCAAGGGGGAAGAGGACTTATGGATATAGGTGAGCAATTGGATAAACAAATTGCTAATTTAAGAACTTATTTTCAGGTACAGGCTGAGACATCTACTTTACATCGAGCAATTTGCGCAGTAGATGATACGACGCCGCTTAAACTGAGGGAACAAGAAATGCGCATAAACCACCTGACTAAACAAGACAAAATGCGCACCTGGATGAGTAAACCTCTACATGGGCGACATCTCAATGAGATCAGCCAAGAATATGTCGACAATACAGCGTCGAACTATTGGTTGACATCAGGAAAGATGTTTCCCGAGACTGAGGGTTTCCTACTTGCCATTCAGGATCAGGTTATTCCAACTAAAAATTACCTGAAATATATTGTTAAAGATCCCCAAGTCCAAAATGACAAATGCCGATATGGACGCCAAGCCCAAGAAACCATCCAACATCTTACCGGTGGCTGCCAGGCATTTGTCGGTACTGATTATAAAGAACGCCATGACTCAGTAGGAAAGATTATCCACCAAGAACTAGCTGACAAACTGGGACTTCTCCAAACCGACCATCTTCCTTATTATCAATACGTCCCTGATAGAACGCTTGAAAATGACAACTACAAGCTATACTGGGACCGCACTGTGCTTACAGACCAACCAGTGGCCCATAATAGACCCGATCTCATACTAGTTAATAAAATTACTAGGCAAACAACACTTATTGATGTGACGATACCCAACACCAATAATTTACGTGTTAAATACAACGAAAAGATCGCCAAGTACAGAGATCTAGAAATACAAATCAGGAGACAATGGAGAATGGAAAGTACCCAGACGATACCCATTATTCTTTCTACCACTGGAGTCATCCCGAAGAGCCTCCTAGAAAACATAAAAAAGCTGGGTCTAAACGAACATCTATATAAGATTATGCAGAAAGCTGTGTTACTTTCGACGTCCAGATGCGTACGAAAATTTTTGGGAGATACACCGACATACCAAGTCACCTAGGACTCGATAACATGGAAAGAGTCCCACCAGAGCTCAATCCTTTTGATACCGTAGGTATCTGGGATGAGTGAATTTTCCCCTTAGAGGGAGTGTGAGCCGTATGGCTAAATCTGGATAATAATAATAATGCAGTAAACTAATAGCTGTAGAAACAAGGAAATTTTTCATTTTTATTCCATGTTAGTTGTTTAAATAAATCTAGGTTTTCATAATTTGAACGATACCATAAATCTTTTATTCAATAATCTCTTACCACTTAAAATACGGATAAACAACTTTGCCAACTATCTTGATTAATAGCGCGAAAAATTAATTTTTCAAGGAATAGCTTCTCGAATATTTAAAGTGCAGAAGCTACTCATACTACACTCGATAAATAATATAGATAACAACTTAAGAAGTGTGATGTTTTCTGGCTATTAGTTATTAATAGGATTCAATTAAACTATGTTAAAAAAATGGTAAAGGACATCCGACTTACATATATCAAATAATAATTACTACTAGTCCAGAAGCAATAAAGCTGTCACTAAATTATTTATGAACTCTGATGAATTTCTAATCGATGTTGATTATTAAAACTTACATTTTCATTATGCTGGCTAAATATTCCAACGTTGTAGTACGGAAAGAGCCTAGTTACAATATATAGCTCGTTATAAAAGAGTTTTAAAAATTAATCTAAGACCTTAAGATTATTTATTAAAATAGATAATATACTAATAGTTTTGCCTCTTACATCGTCCCACAGCGTAAGATAAAAGAACTTGTGTGTATTCTGTAACTCCAGGTATGTGGCTTTTAAATAGATTTTTAGCGACTATTTTCATGCCCTTTTTAGGTTGAGACCTTACTTTTCGTTGCTGTGCCATTTCATTGCTTAATACGGTGGACCTTTTTCTTCCATTGCTGTGTTGCTGACTACTTTTCAGCATTTCTACTTCTTATTCGGAAGTATGGTCTGCAACGAGATTCAGTTCCATAATTTTTGGATGGCAAGCTACTTTGGTTCTGGTTCATTCTTTCCATGGGAATAAATAGTTATTACCGGCAGAGCCTTGTTTGTCGTAAGGAGGATAATGAATTCTACGCCTAATAAAGTTTTTATATGTATATATATATATATATATATATATATATATATATATATATATATATATATATATATATATATATATATATATATATATATATATATATATAACTGTTTTGGATGGGTTGGAGTCAATAATAGGGCTATTGGTTAACTATTTTTTTATTCTCGAGCTTTCAATTGTGTTTACAATTATTATCAAGAGCTAAAAAAGACAAAATACTTACAAGGTTGAACTAAAAAGAAAAAACAATTTTTGTTAACTTACCAAATAAAAATTAGTTTGGTAAGTAAAAATCACTGCTTACATGTTCAAAATATTTAATATAAAAATGTTTTGATCTAACAAATGTTTCTCCGAAAATTTTTATAATTTTGAAAACATTTTTTTAATATAAAAATAATTGAATTTATAAATAAGTTCAAATAGCAACCAATTACAAATAGCCTCAATGTCATAAATGCCAACATAAAATTTTTATTTTTGACAATTATATTGCCAAAAGTAAAACTTCGTTTAAACATTCTTTTTTGTTTAGTAACAAAAAGAAGAAGATTTATTCACCCTTGACAGATGTCTGAAAGAATGTGATAGATATATGGAGAATTAAATATGACATTTTACAAGTTTTATATATAAATCATAAAGAAAGAATATAATTATAAATTTTACTTAAATTTTGAATTTCAGATCTTTTGTTTAAACTCTTATCATTTTTGCTAATACAAACCATTTCCAAAAAAGTCCTTTTAAATTTATTACTTTCACTACATAAAATTTTAATGTTATCAAAATCCATAATATGGTCTTTATCGATTACATGTTCTGCCAAAGCACAAGATGGTTTTTTAATTCTGCAATCATAAAGATAAAGACCATATTATGGATTTTGATAACATTAAAATTTTATGTAGTGAAAGTAATAAATTTAAAAGGACTTTTTTGGAAATGGTTTGTATTAGCAAAAATGATAAGAGTTTAAACAAAAGATCTGAAATTCAAAATTTAAGTAAAATTTATAATTATATTCTTTCTTTATGATTTATATATAAAACTTGTAAAATGTCATATTTAATTCTCCATATATCTATCACATTCTTTCAGACATCTGTCAAGGGTGAATAAATCTTCTTCTTTTTGTTACTAAACAAAAAAGAATGTTTAAACGAAGTTTTACTTTTGGCAATATAATTGTCAAAAATAAAAATTTTATGTTGGCATTTATGACATTGAGGCTATTTGTAATTGGTTGCTATTTGAACTTATTTATAAATTCAATTATTTTTATATTAAAAAAATGTTTTCAAAATTATAAAAATTTTCGGAGAAACATTTGTTAGATCAAAACATTTTTATATTAAATATTTTGAACATGTAAGCAGTGATTTTTACTTACCAAACTAATTTTTATTTGGTAAGTTAACAAAAATTGTTTTTTCTTTTTAGTTCAACCTTGTAAGTATTTTGTCTTTTTTAGCTCTTGATAATAATTGTAAACACAATTGAAAGCTCGAGAATAAAAAAATAGTTAACCAATAGCCCTATTATTGACTCCAACCCATCCAAAACAGTTATATATTTGTTCCAAACGAGTCACAAGTACTTCTTTTTTCTTATATATATATATATATATATATATATACATATATATATATATATATATATATATATATATATATATATATTATAATATATATGTATATATTTATATATATATATACATACATATATATATATATATATATATATATATATATATATATATATATATATTTAAGAAGCCAGACCTATACAAGTAAGTACCGGCTGGATGAATAACTTATAGATCATCAAACACAAACAATATTCTAGAAATATAAACCGAATTCTTAGGAATGGCCTACGGCTTACTAAAACTCTTTCAAATTTATTATTTGGCTATATATATATATATGTATATATATATATATATATATATATATATATATATATATATATATATATATATCGGTTATTGTGTTTCAAGCAATAGTTTTCAGAATACCATAACAACTGTAGAGTGTAAATAAATAAACAGTATAAGTAAATCAAATTTCACGATCTTTTCATTTTCCAATGAGTCTACTTCTACTATATCTTCTATTGGATCATCATAGTTCTTGGAATCCACCTCCTTTGGACGTACATGGAAAAATTTTAGTCGAAGCAATATATGGCATGCATATGATTACTATGAATGACGGGACTCCGACTAGAATCTCCCCCAAAGCACACTCCTGTAGTAGATTTAACAATTGTCTCACGTATTGCTTATAAATTTAATTAGGAGGTAACTGCAGATACACTGGCATCTGATCATTATCCAATCATCATCAATCAGCCAATCCCGTCCACTGCTGGACATAGGCCTCCCTCAGTTCTCTCCAGTGTTCTCTACACTGGGCCGCTTGTAGCCAGTTTCCCGCTACTCTTTTTATGTCGTCGGTCCATCTAGTCGGTGGTCGTCCTCGGCTTCTTTTATAATTTCTGGGCCTCCATTCCATAATTCGTCTTGTCCATCGTCCATCTTGTGTTCTGGCTAAGTGTCCTGCCCAGTTCCACTTAAGTCTCGTGGTTCTTTCGATGACGTCTTGAACTCCTGATCTTTGCCTGATTTGTCGGTTTGTTATGTGGTCTCGGAGGCTCACATTCAGCATTGCACGTTCCATGGCTCGTTGTGTAACTCTTAATATTATTATCCAATACTTATTAATAACTCTCATTATCCAATACTTATCCAAATACAATAAAGTCCTTTGATTTTCTTTATTGACTACTGCACCAAATGAATGATTTGAAAACGAATTGGTCTATTTTTAAATTCGATTTACAACTTACATTTTCCAATAGTCGACAAATAACATTTAAAAATTATGACAAAGATAAATTCTTATTGGACTCGATCTTTCCTGCTGCAATTAATTTTAGGCCAACAAAGAAACTACTCATTCAATCCACTTCACGTCCCTGTTTATGGAGAGAGTAATGCTCTCTGATGCTTAAAAAAGTTTTAAAAATATTGGATTAAGTGTAATTTTGAGAAATACCTTGCATATTAAAACGTAGCAACTAAAATCAAACTTATATTTAAACAAACGCAGAAAAATAGTTTCTTTTATTTTTAAATAAACTTAATATAACTTAAGAATACACCGAATAAGAATGCACCTATTTCTAAAGATTTCGTTAAAAAAATGTTAGATTTGTTAGCTTTTTCATCGGTATTGGGTCAGAATTTTACTACCAAAAACTATGAATTATATTTCTGAGAAAACAGGTTATTATAGTTAAAAACTATTTACAATTGCTAAATTGGTTTGGCTTTTTAACAACTTATAGTACTGCGCCCGGATACGACGGCTTTATTTTTAGATGCTAATTAAGTTGCCTCAAATAGCGAAGCTATATAAATCTGCTAAGTATTTATATTAAGTGGAGGATAAATAAAGATTTTTATCAATCAGCTAATGTTTCAACACTTGTCGCTTGTTTAAGAAAAAAAGGTTTACAATATGTTAGTTAACTTTGTAGTTAAAGCAAAATCCAAATTGTGATCCGAATTTGTATCATTCTGTGGCAAATAAACTTCTGTCTAATGCCATTATACACACACAACGTGTAACATATTGTTTTTTCAAATTGCCAGTAAATGAAGTCTTGACGGTTTAGACTTAGATTGCCATAATCTTAGAGGCGTCAGCCATTTACTATACTTCTCTTTTACTTTATTTTTTAATATATAATACTATCTTTAACAACTATCAGAAAAAGACTGTAACACTAAGATTGTGGTTTTCCTGACTAGTTTTTCCACATGTGCCATGAAAATAAACTAAAAAATTAAGAACTAAAGTATAGAAAAAAGGTACATTGACATCCAGAACATAACTGAATATATCAGCTGTGATGAAGCTAATAACATTACACACTGACGATACTTATTTTCTTTTTATACCATCCATAAAACGTACAATCAAGAAAGCAGTTTTCATTTTACTAAATGAAGCAAATTGCGTATAGAACTCATCAATAGAAAGCAGCAAGATATGGTTACCAATACTAAAAGAAAAGGTAAGCAATAAAATAATACCAACGTATCAAGTACACTTAACTTATAATAGGCAGAAACAATCTGAATTTAAACGAATGATCAAATACATGAATGTAATATATGGTCAAAATTGAGACAAAGGAAGTCTAAAATGCACAACAATTATTTTTTTTAACAGGGCTTCGTAACGATTTGTTACGAACCCATGTTAGAGTTGCTTCTACCAAGACAGGAAAGATTTATTTTCACGTTCAGAGCGTCTGTGAATATCCGTTCTGAAGACCCCTTTTAGGATGAAATACGTATAAGGGAATATACAGACGCACTATACGTGAAATCAAATCTTAACTGTCTTTTTCCTTTTATTCCGGTATACTCTTTATGAGAACTAGAAACCAATTCCCTAAGGATTTTTGCTAAGTTGAGGAGATATGTTGTGGAATGCAATTCTAGATTCTCCATATCTCTAATAAAATCTTTATGAATATCTATTTTGCCTTGCAATTCTTAGAAGGCACAGATTAAAGTAGAAATCCGAATTGGTTTCGAAAAATTAGTTTACGGATTTAAAATCATTATGGTTTATTTTCATAATAATATATTCACTATCTATGAACAGAGTGGGTAAGTGAGAAAATTTGTTTTCATGAAAACAGTTTTAAATAAAGAGAAAATATTTATTAAATTTCGTATATCCACAAATATTTCAATGCCTTTACTTCGTGACTTTTCGTTATTACCACTTCAACGTTATTTATGTTCTTCAGCTAATTCTTATTCCAGTAATAGTGCCCTCTATTAAATTATAGCTCGTTTACCATTTTTCTTTGCCGTATTCAGATAGAAATCAGAATATAACCATGAAGTGCAAAATGCAGTAAAGTTCCATCATTTAAAACCGTCTTCAATATAAGTAAATTGGCAGTTACAAGAAATAATGTACTATAGGCCTTCTTTATACCTCCACGTTGTCCTATAATATTTATCCTATTATTGCATAACTACGGTGCAAATGCATTTATTCAGTTATTAACACGTCGTTAAAATAGGGACTAATACCTAATACGAATTTAAAAAATAACGAGTTTATCCATTGGCGCGCATATATATTATTTTGAGTCTAAAAAATATGTAGATCGTTTACCTTATGTATGACTAATTGTAATACTCTTCAGTTATTCTTATGTAAAAGAATTTGATAAATTTCTTATAAAAAAGATATATTTTCGTTTTTTAATAGAAATTTGTAATATCAATACTATTTCTATTTCTGCGTTCCATTGCGAGTTATCAATACTGGTATCCTTACTTAGGATGCTGTTGACTATAAAACATAATAAAACATTTCAAAATCTACATACGTCGTTAAAATTTAAGGTCTGGTATATATACAAATGAAAAATACGTCGTAGAATCAAAACAATAGACGATATCGAAATAATCACGTCGCTTAAATGGAGTTGGGCAATATACTTCGCCAGATTAGCTGACGAACGATGGAAAAAAAGGATTGTCGAGTGGAGATCAAGACAAGAAAAACTACAGAGCACGGGCCGCCCATCATCCAGATGTCCAGGACATCCGACTGACATCCTGAAGCGTGTTAGCAGTAACTGGATAGCCGAACAAGACAGAGATAGATGGAAAGAGCTGACAGATTCCTATATTTAGCAGAGGACCCGTACAGGTTGATGATAATGATGTAGTTAATAGATAAAAAGAGATTGAGAGATTCTTATATTTATTGTATCGGTACTCGCATAAGATGCTATAGTCGTTCATATATAATAAACGACTCTATCCAAAACAATTGATACGGAAAATTAAAATTAAAAAAATACCTAATGAATGACACTTGAAATATACTTACTTACTTACTAGCCAACGCCCACCCTTGGCATGTTAGCCATTTGGTGGCGCGCTGACCAGTATACACGAGCCGTTTCTCGTAGGCGATCTTCATCCTCCTCGGGTGGGTCTGTTTTCAGGGCTGGGCACTCTGAAAGGTGAGCAGCATCCATCTGGGGCTGATCACATAGTGGACAGTTGTCATTTTTGCGGACGCCGATGCGATGTAGATGGGAGGCCAGGTAGTCATGCCCCGTAGTTGTTCTGAACACGGCTACACTAATGGGTCTCGGCAAGTTGCGAGGGATTGGTGACTCTATTAGATGGGCCCAAGATTTTCCAGCACCGGCTTGTATTTGCTGCTCTTTTATCTTCGCTTTGATTTCTCTTCTAATGGTGGACTTTGCTGATGTGTATGATTGGAAGCTAGGGGGCTGTGGAAGAGTAGTGCCTTCTTTTGCAAGTTCATCCGCCGCTTCATTTCCTTCAACACCGACATGACTAGGGATCCATTGTAGAGTAATCAGCCACCTTTTTTCCATCAAGTTCGATAGTTGGACGCGGCAAGATATTGTTTTGGCACAGTCGGTGTATCGATTTGTCGACAGGGCGAGGATTGCGGCTTGGCAGTCGATGAAAAAGGCAACTTTTTGGGGGTGTTGGAAATTCTCAAGATTTTTTGCAGCTTCGTGTATAGCAGCAATTTCGCCGTCGTAGTTGGTGAGAGGGGCACCCACAGCTATAGAGCCTTTGAAGAACGTTGAGACGTATCCTGCTCCTGTTCTTCCCGAGTCCGGCATCGAGGATCCATCGCAGTATATGTGGATCCACTCATGTGCTGGGTACTTGGTGTGTATCGTCTCTAGGGCGGCTTTCCTTAGGGCAATGTCTGACGATAAGTGCTTCGGGTCGTTATGGTTTTCAAGCAGTAATTCTGTGTTTGGTAGACAGCGGGCCAGTGTGGTTTGCGCTGGGAAGGGGGCGGCTTCCGACAGGACAATGTGCTATTTTTCCATGATTTGGTTTGCTACTGTAAGCGGAGTGGTTTGTGTTTTAAGACGTGAGGCTGCTTGTCTATATTCGTCCCATTTTTGTGGAAGTATTCGTCTTTGCCTTTCCCAGAAGGTTAACGCGTGTTGCTCTCTGCGGCATTGTATTGGTTCAATACCGGTCTGGGCTTCCATTGATGTAATCGGTGTTGATTTTGGAGCACCGGTGATGACGCGAAGGGCAGTGTTCTGGGCGACTTTAAGCTTGGAGATGGTGTTTGTACTCGCAGTTATTGTAGCTTCACTCCCATATTCTAATATCGGCCGGACATAGGTTTTGTATGTTACTACCAGGACATCTTGCGTGGCGCACCACTTTGTTGCTGTGAGACGTTTGAGCAGTCGACATCTCTTTGTGGCTTTCTCTGCAATGTTGTCGATTTGAGGTTTCCACGTCATTTTCTTATCTATGTACACCCCCAAGTATTTTGTTACGTCCTGTCTTTCCAGATCAACTCCTTTATACGTCAGCTTGACAGCAGTCTATTTTGTTGAAAGGCTAAGTACTTGATATACGGTTTTGGTTGTACTGACTGTTAGGCAGTTTTTATCCGCCCATTTTTCTAGATTTTTCAGAGCCTGGTTCATTACTCCCTCGAGCGCTCTCAGACTGCTACTTGATGCCCATATTAGGAGGTCATCAGCATACAGGAGGGCTTCCACACCAGGTGTCTTTCTAATCATTTCGAGCACATCGTTTATCATTAAATTGAACAATTGACAGCTGATGACAGCTCCTTGTGGCAGCCCTTGTCTTTGCAGTCTGAATTTGAAACAGTGGTTGTGAAATTTGACTCTCTGATACCTTTCCCCGAGAAAGGATTTTATCCAATTGAATAGTTTGCTGTCAACTCCGGACTTCGCTATCTTGTGTAACAGCAAACCTCTCCATACTGTGACGTATGCAGCTTTGAGGTCTACTAGCACTGCTACTGTTGACATCTTACGGTGGAAAGCATCCTTGACTTTTTGGGCAAAATTGACTACATGGTCCATGGTGTTCCTGTGTTTCCTGAAGCCAGCTTGAGCGTCGTCAATCAGTTCAAGATGGGTTAAGGCTCGGTTTAGTCTGCCCAGAACCATTTTTTCGGCTACTTTGCATAAGGAGCTTGTGAGGGATATTGGCCGGTAGCTATCAGTCAGGCTCGGGTCTTTTCCTTTCTTTAAGGTGGGTATGACCTCACTCTTCCTCCACTGACTTGGGACTCTTGAATTCCATGTTAGGTTAATCAAATTCAGAATGGTGCCTTTGGCTGCGGCTCCCAGATATTTAAGCATTTCTGGGTACAACTCGTCAATCCCTGCTGCCTTTTTCGTTTTTGTGTCAGAGAGAGCCGCTTCCAGCTCCAACATCGAGAAATCTTCTGAACAGATGTCGTTTATACTTTTGCTCATCTGCCGGGGAAGGGGATTACGCAATAGTCTTGCTCTCTCCCTCTTATTTATTTTAATATTACTCACTTTAGTGTAGTGCTTACAGAGTTCGTTTGCTATATCGGCATGTGTAGTGAGTTCTCTAGCCATGCCTCTCATTGGCATTTGCTGTTGCTTGTTTCCATCATTGTTTAGCGTAGTAACGAACCTGTGCGCTTTGACGCCGTCTTTTCGGAAATCGAGCTTAGCAAGAAAGGATTTGAAAGCTTCTCTTTTACCTGACTTAATGGCTTGGGTTAGGACCGCTTGCCTCTTTCGAAGCTCTATACAATCGTTCATTTGCCTGGATTTTTCAGCTTTTCCTCTGGCTTTATTTCTTGCAGCTTTCAATTTGGATAGCGTTGGGGACCAGAAAGTCTTATACCCTTTAATTTGACCTTGCGGTATGCACTCTTTTGCACATTTAAGTATGGCCTCACTTACTTTCTTTGTTGCTTCTTCTGGTTCTTGTAGTGTTAGTTGAGTTAGGACTTCATTTGTGCATTCCCTGTACTTTTTCCAATCCGTCTTTTTAAAATTCCAGCGCGGGGCGCGATTTTTGGCTTTCTTGTCCTTTGCCAGTTTGCATGTTACTAGCAGAGCGCGGTGACCACAGCCTGCTGCGTCGTCCAGGAGGGTTACACTGATCTTCCCTGTAATGTGTGGGTGCGTTACGACAAGATCGGGCCTTGTTTGACTTCCTGTAAACGATAAGAACGTAGGTGGGGTGTTCACTACATCGAGATAGTTGGTATCCAGGAAGTCCTCGAGGTGTTTCCCAACGTTGGTGGTTCTAGAGTAGCCCCATCTCGTGGATGGACTATTGAAATCTCCAATTATGATGGTACTTGGCTGGATTTGTTGCTCTACGAATTCCAATGCAGGTATATTATCTGGCGGATTGTATAGTAAGAAAAGGGTGATATGTTTTGAGTTTTTCCAGACTTCGACCTCAAACATTTCCAGTTTGTCTCTATCCTGCATTTCGTGGATTATGTTAGCCTTGCATACTAGAGGGGTTTTGATTCCGATGATAATTCCTGACGCTACTTGTCGACTCCTCTTCAGTACATGGGTTGAATAGCCAACTGTAGAGTAGAGATAAGGTGTGTCTGTAGCGGCTCCTGCCTCTACAATGACATATATATCAACGTTCTTTTCGAGAACGCTTCGTTTGAGTTCTAAAAACTGGCTGTTGCTTAGACCTCTAGCGTTCCAGAAGATGACTTTGAGGTCTGCGTCGATGCCCTGAGAAGGGCCGTTTCGAGTAGGGATTCGTACACTCATGGATCAGCGCGCGTAACGACGAATCGCTGCTGCTCATTTAGCGTTACCCAGGGGACACGTGTGATCGTACCTTGCGATAGACCACGGACGCGAGCAACTCTGTCCCCCGACACTTGGGGGGACACTTGAAATATGAAATCGTATGCTTCAATTAACGATACATTAAGTTATATATTTTGGTTTAATATATCTGGTAAAGATGTTAGAGTAATTCAAACCCAAAGCCGAAGAACTTATGTAGAATATAAAGAAATATAATGAGAAAACAATTGATCTACCTATTTATGTGCTAATTTTTACGGGATGGGTAGCTCCTTACTACGTGTTTCCGCATGTGGTTCTGAATAACGTGGGTTTAATTTTATAGTATAAAACAGAAAAATAAAAAAAATTATCAACATAATGAACCACCGACTAGAGATTTGTATAGAACAGCTCCTTTATACTGTCCGAAATCAACATTAAACTTAAGCTTCTACATATTCGTGTTAAATATAGTAGAACTTGTCATACATCAATCATAAAACAAAATTTGTCATAAAATTTTTTCCATATAATACCTACAAAATTTTCGGTTCGGAGTTCGGTTTACTGTCGGGGGTGGTACCAATTCCTTTATTAAATGTACGTTTATGATTTGTGTTGATCAAACCAAACTCGAAAGTTATTATCGGGCATCACATCCTGCACGCTTTTATCTTCCTATAACTATTTCTTTCGAATAGTATTCACCATTTTCAGTTTCATTTGTGTGTATTAGAGTTTATCTAGAGAGGAATCTAAGATAAGTGCCTGAAACCATATTAGCTTCGGGCAAGGCGGCGAACTAATAATCTATTCTCGCAAGTGGTCATTACAAACCTTCTTATTGACTAACCTGATTTTGCATTGTAAAAGGGCCCTCGGCAAAAAAAATCTGGAAAATTTAATGCGCAATTCCAAGATTGTCGAAGAAAATGAAGCAATTGCAAATTCTATACTGAATATTTTAGACATTTTAGTGAAGTGAAGTGTTTTGAATTTCTATTGTTAGTTGGAATATGACTAATAACTATAATATTCAGAACAATTGATAAAGCTTTTTTATAATTTCATTTTAAATTTGAGCTTACCTACAGTCCTACAATATCTTCTCAATTTATATATTTCTTTATCCATGAATAAACGTAAATTAAAGAATATGTTAGCCGATACATCAAACGAAAGATTTATGATGGATTATAATAGTTTATTTTCTAGTGTAGTTTATTTTTTACAATATTTTGCTAAATATAAAATTATGTAAAAACGCATTATTACAGGTAATGATTTGAGGGTAAAAAGTAATTACGCCATCAGAAACACGTTTTTAGTACAAAAATTTAAGCAAGTAATGTAGAAAATCATAAACGGCAGGTTTATACAATATCTTAACTAATGTACTGACATCTTAAATAAGAAATGTATTATTATTACATATTCCTTTATATTAAAATACCGTCTTACTAAAATACATATTAAATCGTGTAAGTGTTTCTTTTATCTTTAACCAAATCCTTTATGGCCCAATTTTTAATTTCAATTTTTAAATTTCTTTTAAAAATAATTGGCTAATTTTCATTTCCTGGCCGTAAGATTTGTTAACTTGTGGATTTCCGTTGTTGTTCCAACATTAATTCCTCGAACAGTCAACCGCAATTAAATGTCTGCTCTCATACCTCATCAGATATGCCCTAATTATAATAACATTTACAGTGTCTACAGCTAAATAATAAAATTCCCTTAACAAAACATGCCTGAGAACCAAAGCTTCCTTCAAGTTTTGAAAGGAAACGTTTATATAGGGCACGGTTATTATTTTTTATATTTGCCAAAAACTACATAATTAGATACATGTACGTATAGATGTTTTTGCCATATACGTATAGATTTCTTTGGTTTCAGATTCTGATGGATTTGAATTTTCTCTCGCATTTCTTCATTTTCCTTTTATGATTTATATCAATTTGTAATCTGTGTAGTTTTTATCTGTACACTCACCAAAAGGCCGACAATACGATTTGGTTTTTTTTTTCGTAATCGTTGTTTCTCCACAGGAGATTTCTGATTGCAAAAAACAAAAATAAATACATTCTATATTTACAAGTAAACATAAAGAGAACTGACATGCTAAAACATGAACTATATGCCAGAATTATAAAGGAAAACTAAACATATGGAACGCTAAGAATGCTATGAAGTGAAAGTGTATATTAAGAAAATTAAAAATCAGTAATCGGCCTAACGGTACACATCATTTGAAACTTTAAAAAGCTGAAATAGACCCATTGAAATGACGGTATTAAGATAAACTAAAGAAAGAAATAAAGCAGAAATGTGCGAAAACAAATATAAAAATATGAAGTCTACATAATTTCAACTATATGAGTCTTAAAGAGTTGGTTGGTTTTATATAACTAGACTGCAAATTTTAAATAAAAAATATTATTTTATATAACTGCAAAATAAATAAGTAGAAAAGGATGTAAACAAAAAATAGGAAACTATTAGTAATAAAGAATTATGTAACGAAATATAATATAGATCTGAAATAGAATAAAATCTAAAAATATTGTAAAATAGTATAACTTTTAAGTTAATAGGATTGCCTTTTACACTTTAATGGAAATATTCAGGAACTAATGTTTATTTAGGAATGATGTAGCCGTATTTTAGAATGTAAAATGATAATTTTAAATCCTTAAACCTTCTAAATCTCTTCAATAATAAATAAAAAAACCAATTAGTTGGCAAATGTAGTACCCAACTGCCTTTCCATTTATGTAATTAGCATTACAGCATAATGGATATAGTTTTTTTATCCGATAATAGAAAAGGAAAAGGTAAAATATATTTAAGACTCCTTGTAGATCATTATTTTTTATTTGAGTTATATCCACCGCCATCCATGATTTAAGCCGGTGTTTTTCTTCAGTAAGGCAGTATAATACGGACTGTCCCACGACTGAACAATAGTAGTTTTTCCCATCATTACACTTGATCTGCATGTTACATCCGTTGCGTAGCTTGCCACTCTCGATTTTCAATGTCAGTATTCCACTCTGTGTGTAGACAAATGAGAATAACTTTACAAGCACAAAATGACAATTGAACCACAACTGACTGTAAAATTTAAAATTAACTTTACCGGGAACTAGTAATTTGGCCAACAATGACACTTTTTTAATGGACTTCCCGTGAACCTTACATTACGGTAGTTTCTTTTTTAATAAAATATATCTACATTTGATTATAGCTTAGGCGCTTATTTAACAAGAAAAAGGTATTTTTGTGGGTAAAGTGCGATCTTTGGTTCCTTTGTCTATTCTACACTGCTCAAGAATCTACATCCATCTACACAATAATATAGTTTAGATTAGATACAATTATGTATGTTTAGATAATCTTTAGTATCGCCATCTCGTTGTGCATTTATATTCTTATGGTTTGACCTTTATTTTTTCTATGATAATTATTATTCTACAATTTTTATGTAATATTTCTTATAGTATTGCGTGCTTTACTTTTACGACTAACTTAAGGGACTGCCACACCCAGCCAAAACGCATTTCTATTGATTTCTATCGATATCAGTCGATCTCGATAAAATCTTCACAGCAATAAAAACTTTTGAAAACAAATGTTATTTGGACTGACAAAAAATTCTCTAGAGATTGAAATAAAAGACTTAATTAGGACACACATTAACAATATCTACAACGGTGGATACTAAGCGAAGATATTTCATGTGTAATAATATCTTGTTAGATTTTGTGTTTCTGCGGAAGGCTACACATTTTTTCCAATTATTTATTCCAATTCCTCTATATTTATTTACCCCATGTTCATTTAATTTTTTGGAAATCGATGGTATGCTTAACACGTGTCTCTTTTCTAATTCTCTTGAATTTACGTAAGTAATACTTTGAACTACTTCAACATTCCATATATCTGTTCACGCCCTCCCTCTTTTAAAGAACCGTCAACTTTTTATTTTCATCACTTATTCCAGAGTTTTCTACTATTTTTATATATCTGATTTATGTCATTTATATAATCATCAGTCTCCATAATATACGATATACTGATAAGACGTGATCTGATACCACAAGGTTTACTATAAAATTCCTTTAAAAAACAATGTGACTCTGCTTACATGCCATCCTCGCTCGTCAGACTTATCATTAGCAAAACATTTTGGAGGATCAGCAACACCTTACTCAGTAATTTTTCACAATTACTGAACAACCTAGGAGACAGTCGTTACCGAATTCAAGAAACATGGTATAAAATCACCGCAAATTTCACAAATAACTTAATTTTAAGCATACCTCAATTACATCGTAAGTATAAGAAACCACAGTGATCCCCTGATAGATAAATAATTTTTTCCTCCTACATCTATCTACAGTATACATTTCCTGGCCTCATTGTAGGGAGCAAAGTCGTACGATCGACTGTCATCGATGAAATAACTTAACGCCCTACACTATATTTTTTTCTTACGTACGTATATATCTATACATCTTAACGTTTATTTATAGAAGGACCTGTATTTTGCAAAATGGTAAAAAACTGTAAATTATTATTTTGATTTAACAATTTTTACATTATTAATTAGACTTCAATTTGTAAGATTTATTCGGTTTTTAAATTTATGATTTTAAATTATATAGCATGCTATGATCAATTAACAGATTCGTAGTTTCAAGTGTGTACACATAATATATATCTACAGAATATAAAATAATATTTAAAAATGAGTGATTCAAGCAAATTTGAAGATATTAATAATACACCACCAGATATTTTGGAACAAGTTAATGTACCAGTACAATCTTTATTACCCCAAAAAACTAAATAAAAGTACGTAAAATAGTATTTTCATTTTAAGCAATGGGCCGAAGAAAAGCATATTCGTAATTACTCGAAAATGTTATTTTGGGGTATTTTTCGATAGTAGCAAATGTATTAAAAAGACTCTATATTGTGGTCTAAATATTCGATGCTGCACACTATGCTTGAAATGAAAGAAGATGTGAATATTAAATATCCAAAATTAGTTGCTTTCTTGAAAAGACAAAACCAGGGATATACAGCTAATAAAGCAAAAACCTTCTCAAAGAGGAAGTAAATAATTTTTTTCTAGAAGCCCCCGATGATAGTTATTTATTAATGAAGGTAAGTTATTTCCGAGAATTAAATAATTATATAAAAAAAATAATGGCAAATATTGTATTAGAAATAGGTTATATTCATAATTCCGCAAAGTTGACATATCATTCCTGGTAGCATAACGAGTTGACGCTCACTGTTAAATATTGCGTAGTAGGTGCAAGTTAAAATCCCAGCGTGGCAAATATTTTTTAATTATTTTTTCTTTGTTTTTGTCTGTTGTTCTTCATTTTTGTGAATTTTTAGAGCCTGCAGGTATGACGAGCTCGTTGAAATGATCACGACAGATGTTGAACATAAAGATTCAATTTTAATAGTGTTACGAACATGCATTCGGCGTGGCCCGTGTAACGGTTGCATCTCGAAAACCACTAGAACGTTCCGGCGATATCGAGTGCGAGAGAGAACAACCGGTCACTTAGGCGAATTAGAGGTGGGACTACTTTAGATTATTTTAGAATAATACTTTTGGTATATATATATATATATATATATATATATATATATATATATATATATATATATATATATATATATATATATATGTAACGATGTTATGAGTTAGTTTAGTTGATAGAGTACCGAACTGTTAACTTATAAATAAATATATTTATATAAATTCGAACTGCTCGTTTTATTTAATCTCGCTACAATAGTCCTCTTCTTATAGATGAATAAAAAGAAAAACTTTAATAGTAAATATACCACATACTAAAACAAATATGCAGATAACGTTTGCAATCAATGCTTCACCGTGGAATGGCGCTAATTATATTAACATTTATAGAAAATTAATCTCGTTGTACATCAAATAAACTTTTCAGAGCAGCCGTCTCAAAAGTCCGAATAGCTATGATGATTGCCGACCTCCGCCGCGGAGATGGCACTTGAAGAAGAATCTCGTTAGGTCCTAAAATGGATCAGCCACGTTTCTTTGTCTGCTATAGAGCAGGAAAATGTATCAAACAACTGGTTGGAAAAAATTATATCGCTAGAATTTCTAAAACTGCCTAATGCCATAAATTATACCGGGCATAGTTTCAGCAGAACCTCTAAAGAATGTTACTGTAGGGTATGAAAAGCAGTCTCTTGCAAACAAGCGAAAAAATTTGGACCAAATTATGAGAGTCACTGAAGTTAAAGAAGTAAATTGTAATCAGCCAAATACGAGTACTTTCGGGGATACCAAGTATATAATAAAATTGTTAGTAAAAATATCACAAAAACTACGTTGGCTTCAGCTCTCACTCCTTGTGCTATTTAAATAACCACTTCTCAAAACAGCACACTTGACATTCATTTAAATAACTGCCCAACCACAAATTAAACTTATTTAGGATGCAATTATGAAAATACAGTTATGCTGTACCATCGAGCAAAAAGACAAAAGAGGGAATCTAATCGTTATGAAAAGGCGACCAAAAAAGTGGCCTCTGATGGCCGACATATCCGGAAATGCGAATGCGCCAAATTTAAATTTTCCGACACATATTAACAGTAGCTATAAAATAGTTTTCAGAATGTGTCTTAGACGAGAAAATTTTAATTAAATATTAACGATAACAGTCTAAAATGTGAAACAATTGTTAAAAAACTTCAATATAAATAAGATTTCATGTGACAGTTGGGACAAATAATAACATAACCCAACTAAATTTGATTTCTTAAACAAGGAAAGACTCTCTTTCCTTGTTTAATTTGGCCTCTCAAGATGGCACTTCCTGTCTAACAATATTTTTGCCCCCACTACCTTTACATTCCCTCTTTTGTCTTTTTGCTCGATGTGCTGTACCCACTTGTTAGTTTTAGTTCTCTAATACATTTTGTTAGTTAGTAATACAAATAAATTATTTAAAAATTAAAAAATGACTTGTAATTTGAGGGGGGTGAAAAAATCATACGTACAGCATGATAGTAAAAAGCCTTTTCCTCCCTTGAATTATTACTGCCCTCCGCTATGCGTCGGGCAGTAAACTTCATTTTCGGGAGAATATGTAGCACTTTGCTCCCTTCGCTAAACAAATAGCGATTGTCATTTTATAAGACACAAGTTAAACATTTTCTTGTGTTATAGTATCAATTGAACGTTAGTCTCTATAAGTCTCTTGTGAAGGTCGCACTATCTTATGCCGCAAGATGTACAATTCAGTTTCCAACCTGTATAAATTTATTAAACAATTGTTTGTTTCTTTCAAATCGTTCTGGTTTTATATAAATATTCTGTAAAACGTTAAAATCATAAATATCAAGGTACGAAATCTCTACAAATAAAATGTTATTTTCGAATTCGAAACTTGACCAAGGTCTACGATTAGTTTCGGTTTTTTAATGCGCCGTAAGAAAATTGGTTACGTACCTACTACGTTTACGTTATATATACATTACTTATTGTTCTTAGTATGGTTATATTAAAAATATTATTTTCCGAACATTAATACAATTTCGTATGGTAATATTAACCTGACTTGTTTTTTGATACTAAAAAATGTATTATTGATGTTTCTAATGCTAGCAGCTTATCTAAATCATTTGGTACTAGTACTACTAAAATGGAAACATTCTTTCAATTGAAGTTCGTGTTTATCTGTTTGGATTTTTTTATATTACAGAGTACTATAGAATATCACACATAAGTGTGTAAGTGAAGTACAAAATCTTCAAGAATGGACAAATTAATTATTAATTAATTAATTAATTAATTAATTAATTAAGCTTACGATACGAATTGTGTACTATACGTTTTCTAAGAAGTATATTTTAAAGAAATAAAAACATCACTGGGAGACTAAGCTCATATATTTGGATTATTAGGTACAAGTAATAATCATACACCGCGTTAGGTAATTGCATCTATGTAGAATTAAAATGCTATTATAATAAATTATAGTTATATAAGCAGTTTTTTTATTCTAAATTCTCTTGGCCTTTTTACAGACTTTTATTGTCAAGTTATATATTGTGTGATATATAATGGGTGTCATTTATATATTTTTAATCTTTCTAGCTGTAGAGTTAATGATTTTTCTTAGATTTTTTTTCATTATTAGGATTTCTCACTTTACAAATAAAATTAAACATTTGTGGAAGATTACCGTCAAAACTGTTTAATGATTTTTATTAGAAAACATATTGTAAATATTATTTTTATATAAAAATTTGTACTCCTTTTTAAACATGACAATTTTAACCGTTTTTGACAAAAATGCATTTAAATAGTTTGTAGTTTAAGAAGGATTATGGTCAAATACTATTTTATTAAAAAAAAGTATGCTTTGGAATATCAGTAGTAATTGTTGGAAAATTTAATTTCTTGTAAGATGTTTTTTAACTCATAATAAGAAGAAAATTCCCACTAGCTGGCTTTATACCACAGTTTAAAAAACTTACGAGGAAACGCAAAACTTCTTAATGAACCTAATATACCGATTACACAAGAAGTTTTACACTCCCTTGTAAGATTCTTTATACTTAATATTGCCGTAATACTTTAGAGTATTGTTGGATTTTCTGAAGCAATCGTTCTTTGTCAATTGCAGTGAGACGTTACAATCAGTTTACAAATAAACAAATGCGGGATATAATTTGTGTTTAATACAGGAAAATTTTTGCTGTCACTCAGCAGCCGGATGGTATGCTGATTACTATATGTAGAGAGAACGATAGCAAACCGCAAAACATTTTAAAATTTATTTTATTGTTTGTATGAATCGGGTTATTTTACATCAAAAATCTGGGTTGTCAACCGAAATAAATCACACCTAATTAAGAAGTTTTAAATTCTCACTTAATTACACGTCAACTATTAACAACGGTCGTAGTTTCAGTTTTAAGAATATTACATCGAGGTTCTACATCCCAGGCAGAAAATACTTTTTAAAGACCACCAAGTGACTCAAAAAACCTATGTTACACATCCACTAGACCTATACAAGCTATTATAAGGTTCCAGAATTCTGGACAATTGGCTTATTGTACCAGGGATCATAATAAATGACTACTAAAAAAAATCCTGGGAATAATCTACTTTTTTTATTTTTTGAAGATATATGAAGTCAAAACAGTCGACTAAGGTTTATGCCAATGAAATTAATACACGTGAAAAACTTTGGAGAAAAATATACAATGCTTTTAGTTTTATATAGAGACAACGTAATATTGTTTTACCGTCCGAAACTGGGTACACGTAAACTTATGACCAATTAGCATAAATGTCCTCCTAGATAGTACAAACTCATTACCGCGATAAAACCTGATATTTTAAGATAGACTCCGAGAGATTTGCAATGTTTATAAATCCCTATGATTTGATAATCCAAGAATAATCCAAGTCCGGATGTAGTAAATGTAAATGCAATTAATTGACTCGTATTAGAGAGTTTACTTATCTACGGTGATGAGTGATGACTAACCTATCTCCAAAGAATGCCAGTGATCAGTTTACTATATTTCGGAGTGTCTAATCATTTTATGAAGGGCTATAAAGTGATGAGTTCGTATACGACCCCAAAATTCATTTATCAAGAGAATTAGGAAATACATAGTAGTAAATAAATATACAGCGAGATCATTGGCAAATAAGAAAATCATTTCAATTTAACACATTGTATAGTTTTCCACAGCAACATCTTATTAAGGCATATTTAGTAAAACGGGTTATCTATGGGTCCAAAAACTCTAACCGTGTATGTACATAAATAATGTATATATATATATATATATATATATATATATATCTACATATATAGAAAATTGGTTGATAACAGCAGAGTTAAGTTGAAATTCAAAGGAAGGAAATATATATATATATATATATATATATATATATATATATCCCTCACATATATATGTATGTATAAATATATGTATATATAAACTTAAGTAATATATCTAAAAGCAGCCCTGTATATTTTTCACTAAATTGAGTTGCAAACCCAAACTAATATTCTCTAAGAGTATCTATCTCCTCAGATAAATCTCATATAAAGAAGTCTCATATAAATGCCATCGTAATGGTCAATTTCAATAAAGTTACGGTTGATATCAAGTAAACCCATTAGCCAGTTGCATGTACTTTATCTAAAAAGCACCCGGTATATTCCATCAAAGCCGCTAACTTAGGGACTTCATTACTTTGTGTTTGGTACTGAGGAAAACTTTGTAAATGAGTAATTGATAGCTCGATAAATATGTCGCGACTTGTACTTAGGATTTATCAAAATATAAACTGAGGTTGGTCGTTCACGTACTGGAGGATTCCAGATTTGCTTTTTAATTGATTACGTCGCCAAATTTTTATGACCATTACTTAAATAAAACATCTATTCATGTAAAAATATTTCATATATCATAAAAACTGATTAATTATAGTATAGTGAATGTATTTTATACTAATGTAAAAAGACACAACACTATGAACACGTGCGGGAAGAATCCAGTTGATTTCAAGTCATGTAAGATGGTTTCTAATACACACAATGTAGCTATTATACTTTACTAATAAATGTGTTTATCCTTGTTTTTTTGAAACTGAAACTAAAAACCTTTGATTTCATAATGTTTCAGTCAACCGTTATTTTTTATCTGTTGCATTTTTAGCTATGCTAATCATCGAAAGAACGCAAAACTAAAAGATTAAATTTTAAAAATTTTATTTTGATTTATTAATTTAGTTTAGTTTTCTTCGATCGCGGATCAGTCTTGCCAAAAATTGCAATAAATACAGAAAAGCTGATTTTCACCAATTGAAAGAAGTGTTTTAGTAAATAGGCCCTACATGCTCGGTCTTGGTTACTTATATTATATAAACTTTGCTGAGAGTTACCATTAATACCGTAGCTCACCATGGACAAAAATGGACCAGGAACCAAAAAATAAAGCAAGTAAAGAGAAGGAAAGAGCGAAGCCTCACTAATCCAAAAAATAAGGACTAAATACAGTTACAGGCCCACTTCCGCAGATAAAAAGCAACCACTGAAAAGTAACGGGGAAAAGTTAAAGCACCTGTTTAAACAACAACCTAAGGCCATGAAATTTTCAACTTTATGTCAACACATGACCAAAACAACTTACATGTGCAACTTCACAACATGAGCTATGAGTGACACGTGACAGTTTTTTAAGACTATAATATACTAAATATTAAAAAACTGTGTAAGCCTTATTTTAAGAGCAACTCTCAACAAGATTACCTAAAAATTATTATTTAAAACTTATAAGGTCAGGTATGAGTATTGTATGTCACTTTCTCATTTTTAATGTTTACTGTATTATTAAAGTCAAAACCTTAATGACTCAAAGCCGAGTCTTCCGTGATGATCTGGGGTAACATGTCAGCTTTAAAGGTGGCAAATTACGCTTTTTAGGTAAAATCAGAAATAAACTAAATACAGATGTTTGCAAAATTATAAATGGTAATAAACATATCAACGCATTACAAAACTATTTCATACTACATATAGAAGAAATGGTTTTGAATATTAAACGTATCTGTCAATAAGAAGGTGCTTGTCATACAGCTAAAAAAGTAAAAACTAGGTATACGAAATTACATTTGCCCTTTAAAGTCGACATCTAGGAGCTCTGATCTATCACTAATAAAGATCCTATGGTATATCAATATGTTTTGTGTCGATCACAAGAGCAAAAACTCTTCAAGCATTGCGTATTCACCTTCCAAAAGTACGGGTTAGTTGTATGCAGTTGTATGCAGTTGTAGCAGGCGAAAAACGCAATGCTAGTTTTCTTTTAACCCTTTTCAATTTTTAATTTTTTAGGATTTCTGTTATGATTTAAGATTATATCCTTCAATAATATTTTCACATACCACTGTTGTTTAATAGAAATACGTTCAGAAGCTGTGTAATGAGTTTCATTCAACGAATTAAAGAAAAATCTAGAAAGAGAAAAAAATCAGAAATGAGTTTTATTCACCGTAGCATGTAGCGCTGCAACCCTGGGTGGGTATTCTCTTACTCTACAACTTTTATCATTTGGCTTGGTCTTAAATCAATATGTAGTCAAGTGGAATGTTAATTTTATAAAAATCTGATCCTACGTTTTCTCCCATGGCATACTGGTAGGCCCAAGTGGCCTTTTTCAAAGTTAGAAGCTTACCTAAAAACTAAGTTCTATTGGTTAACAATATTTATTTTCGTAATCAGATTACAAAGATTATTTAAACTAAAGCAGCATTCCTTTTATCACATTATTATTTAGTATTCTATACAATGGCAGTATTTTATCTTTATCTTCTATTTTGTCGTTTATGTAGATAAATAATTATGCACATCGCCTGTATACCCTAAAACGTCTTTTACCTGCTATTGTTAGAATATTGGACGATGTGATAAGTAAAATGAAACAAAACATGAAATTTAAAATTTTGACCAAGGTTAATATAAAATGTGGTTAATACTTACTGGATGTTTTGAGCCACTAAATACTTGGGTAAAACCCGTTAAATGTTGTTAAATTGAATTGAATTGAGTTACATTATTTGATCTTATATACTAGGATGTTTAAGTTGTAACAGAAATTGATAACATGGCAACGTAAGACTCCACTGGAGGTTGCTAGTCCTGAGACAAGGGTCTACGAGAACTTGATGATAGCAACTGATTGAAATGACAATAATGACATGTTAGGATGGAAGTCGGAACAAAGCAGTCAATGTAACTTAAGGTATTTGTGTAAATATGACAGTAGCCAGTAATGTTTAAAATTGAATAAGTTAAAATTATAATAAAAATAACAGTAGCAACCATCAATATAAATATTTATGTTTGAATTATGAATTTATCCTAAATTTACGCTGACAAATTTAAAAAATTTCTTAATAATGTAGATGGACTGAAGTTTGATAAACATTTTGTGGGTACTGATAGGCAACCAACTATACAAATATCTAAATTTAGTAGTGGTGAACTAAAGATTTTTACTAAAGACCCTTTATGTTTTTGCTACATTAGGTACCTGGAAAATGGAAATAAGATATTTGTAGGAAGTTGGGTTCTTTAATTTTTTTTGTTGAAGAGTGAAATGTTAAATGATGGATTTGAAAGTGCTATTGAGATGCAGTGTGACTGAAATAAAATTTGTAATGTACTGTTCATGAAATACTTAACTTATAACTTAAGCAAGGAAGGCCCTCTATGTTAAAAAGCAACATTTGGTACCTGAGAAATGTAAAACATATAAGTTATAAGTTCATGGACATAAATAACTGATTAGGTATTTAATTTTAACGTTCTGCGATGTAGCCCGATAGGCGGTTTTAATTATATACCTTTAATAAAGGATTTATAAATAAATTTTTTGTGATACATGGTATACAGCCAGCTACAGGAACTTAGTTTCCTTGTGGATATTAATAAATTACATTAATTTGTTTAAGTTGGTTTATTATAACAAGAATAGTTTTTATATTATATTATAATTGTTAGTATATTATAATCAGAAGAGTTGTAGAGGTAAAGGGGTAGGTGTAATGTTGTAATTAAAATTTTTAAATAAGTAAGCAATGCATTAAAGTCACTATTCAATAAAATCTTAAAGCGTAATATAAAGTATGGGCATTAAAGTGGGGAATTTTAATTAAAGTAACAACTGCTATTTTAATTAAAAGAGATCTGAAAATAATGAAAACAAGGATAGTAATAAACCGTATTTAATTAATGCCGATGAACCCATCAAATGCGTCTTTCGATGTTTTGTTACCTAAATTAATAAAGAAGAAAACTAAATGATTAGATCACACAAATCATAATGTATTATCTTCAAACTAGAGTTGTCTTTAAAAAGTTACTGAAACTGTTTTCTTGCGGCATATATCTAGGTTAAATATTATCTTTATGTGGGATTAAGGTAAAATTGATTTTAATAAAAACTACATAAATTACATTTTTAACTGCTGTGTAACGTTTCTATTACTACTTATTTCTAAAAATTTATTTATTCGCTTTATTAAATAAAATTAAATTGTTTAATTTTTTTGAACGCATCCTAATTAGATATGACGCATCCTTAAAGAAATAGAAATATTTCTAATCTATTAATTTACTTTCAACTTTGGTTTTTAGCAGCCAATTAATATTTAGCTCCATTTATTTTTAAAGTAAACTACTATGTAATGTTAGTAAGAAAGTACATGGAATTTTTTTTTTGTGGCTTTAGCACTTAGCTATTTAGCCAATTACATATTGAGATATAATAAAAGAAAAATTACTAATATCAATATTCTGATATAATTAATACTAAAGAAAAAAAAAGTGTATGCATATACACATAAGTGCATACATAAGTGTACATTATACAGTGTATACATACATAAGTGTATAATCTATACTATTAATTGCTAGTGCAAAAACTGTATCTATTCGAGTCAAAAAACCTCATAAAATCCCTATAACTGAATCAAACAAAAAGAGAAAATTATATCAAGAAAAAACAAATATAAGGAACAACAGGGATACTCACTTCTCGTCCAGGGACCCATCAGGACATTTGTTTAAGACATTACTAGCCACATGAAATTGATATGTAAAAGATAGATGCTAAAATTTATGAATAGTTCAAGGTTTTAAATCCATTATATATTTAATTATATTGGTTAATTATATATTCAATTATTTAATTTAATTAAATAAATACAATATAAGTACATAATATGATATATATTTATTTTTTTGTTTGTACAATTTGTATGAAAAAACATTGTACGTAACATTAAGTAAATATAATGTACCTGCCAAAAGTTACGTAAAAAATTGCATATAAAATTTGCTAATTATCGGTAGTACAGATACTTATAAGTAAATTCACTGAAAAACAATATTTTCGTACCCTAATTTATGTATATTTAATAAGAAACTTAATAACAAAACTTCAATGGGAAAAACTTAATAAAATAAATCTGAATAAATAATTACTTGAATGAACTAATATTTGTCTTTTATTAAATTTTTAATACAACTAAAAGAAGCACTTAATATTTTTTGTTCTTTTGCTTAATATATATTTATAATATGAATCATTCATAAAAATTTCGGGATGTTTTCAATCGGCTACTGTTTTACGAACCTAATAAATAGATATGTCTTAACAATCTTTCTCAAAACAAGATATCATTTATTTTATATTGTCAACATCCATCTACGTGCCACACACCTGTTATTCAAATGTGTTGATGTGTGTGTAATAAATCATTACTTTTAGGCGGAACCCACGTAGTTCTTCGTGCCGCTACCGTTTTGTGGATATTGTCATTAATTATGTAATTAACAAACAGTCAAGATGAAGATGAGATTAAAAAAGTTGATGAATTGTGATGTTGTCAGCGTTTGAAAAACCCAAATCACCCACCTGGTGTCAGCGGACTGACAGATCCTCTCTCTGCCTGATGTTTCAAAAAGATATCGAAGCAGTTACTGATACAATAAATTAGACATGGTTAATTATACTACGATTCGTCAAACGATTTTTAAAATTACTAGGATCACTGATAAATTAATGTTATTAATATTAGGTGTTGTTGTTTGAACGGATGAAGTTGAAAGTTTTCAAAATGTTGTAACGAGCTAAAGGTATATCTAGCTTTATTCGAAATCCATTAAAAATAAAATATAGCTGTTTAGTGTCAAATAAGGAAAACCTACAGAACTGACGAAGTTAAAAGCATGAACATTTGATTACAGCAACCAATTAATGGGTAACAGGCAAATAGTGTTATCTCTGATTAAATAAATCCAAAATTTCTAAATAAATTTTATTTACTATACTATGACTTTTTTTATACTGCTTTGTACTGAAGTAACAATGCTAACTTTGATAACGTAGAGAGGTATTTACTTTGACTAATGCTTATTAATACGAATTTTCCGAATCACCTGCTTCAACTACTATAAAGTTTGTATAAAAACAATAAAGCAATCACGAGATCGGAAAATACATCTTTTTCCTTTTGATGTGCCTATCCGTGACAAATGTTGACGATTATCATTGTAATTTTTATCTTATCTGCAGCAGCGCGAAAAAGCTGCACATATATTGTGTTGAATCAGGTTCTAAGGTTCTCTAACCAGGATGTTCTTCTTTTGAGGAGTTAATCTTTTGTTATCTTTTTCATGCTAATTATCATGAGCTTGGCTTTCTTACGTTTATGAGCCCATAGTGTTGACTATAATACGTGATTTTGTTCATAAGGGACTTATCGCTCTTTTAGGTACCCGTTATGGCGAATGCCTTTTTCAGTTTTGTACAAAGCTTCAATAAGTATTCTTTCAGAGTAAACACTAAAAATTAAAGGAGATAAAATACAACCTTACCTTACTGAATGCATGATTTTTACATATTCGGTGTGTTTACCTTTAATTCTAAGATTTACAGTCTGACTCCAATAAAGATTTCTAATTATTATTAGGTCTTGGTTGTTAATTCCTGCTTCTTTTAGTAGTTGCATCATCTTGGCATTCTGTACTCGGTCAAACGCTTTCTCTAAATTAACCAGACAAGCGTATAGGTCGCAGTTGACGTCTCTGCATCTTTGGAATAAGACTTGTATTGAGGATAAATACTCTCTTGTACCAACCGCATTTATGAACCCGAACTGCTTGGGGTAAATTTGACTTTCACTCAGCTTGTATATTCTGTTATGGATTATCTTTAGAAACAATTTTAGGAGATTACTCATGAGGCTTATCGTATGGTATTCTTCGCATTGTTTGGCTCCTGATTTTTTTGGGAGTGCAATAATCTCAGACTTCAGCCATTCTGTTGAAATTTCTCCAGAGTTGTATATGCTGTAAGTATCTTAGTTATTATTGCAATTGATTCGTTGTCCATTTGTTTGAGCAATTCTGCTTTGTATATTATAAAGGAATGCTGCTTTGCTATTCTTTAGCTGTGTTGTTGAAGAATAAACTTCCTGTTGTGATATTCTTGGTCCATCATTAAAGTCTCCTTCTAACTCAAACTGGTTATCTCTTTCGTCTTCAAACAATTTTTTTAGGTATTGTTTCCCCGTTCTAATTTTACTCTGTTTGTTCAAGATGATGTTTCCATCAGAATGATTTTGATTTCTTTCTGTCTTTGTCGTAGTCCACCTATAAGTTCTTTAACTTACCTATGTACATTTTGACTATTGCACTTTGACGGTAGAGTCTCAATTTCTTTGTGCATCTTTTCATTGCTTCTTTTTGTTTCTCTTCTCTGATTTTCCTTTTTACTGTTATATTTATCGTTTATATATATATATATATATATATATATATATATATATATCTGGGTCATTTTTGACTTTTATTCTTTTGTCCGTTAGTTTCAGGAGTTTCAGGATCTCATCTGTCATCCACGATTTTTTGTTGATTAATGTATCTAGTGTTTATCCATCTTGAACTATTTTTGTAAACTGTTTCATTGTTTGTTCTTCGTTTGATTCGTGTTTAATTGCAGTCATTTGCTCACTTAACGTACTTTTAACCATCATTTTTGTATTATAGTCTTTTAGCATTCGTAGATCATATGGTTGTGATTTTATTTTCTGAACTCTTTTGAGTTCGACTCTAAATATTCCCATCAGTGGAACGTGGTCTGCCTCCGAAGTCTGTTCAAGGATAAGTCTTGACAGATGTTAAGCTGTTTCGGAATCTTTTATGTACTAAAATGTAATCTATTTGATATTTAAGGATTCTCCCGGATCTGTCTTGAGGGGATTTCTACGTGTACAGCTTTCGAGGTGGTTATTGGAAGAATGTTGGTGACAACTAGCTCTGCCTCTTTTAAGAATTTTTCTAGGATGTCTTCTGCCTTGTTTCTAATTTCAAGTCTATGGGCTATAATGTACCGTGTTTTATCTCCAGCTCCATGCTTGGCATTAAAATCACCCAGTACGATGATAACTTGATGAATGATTCTGATACAACTCAATTGCTTGTTCTGCCCCTTTGTTTGCAGTGGGAGGATAGACTTGGATAATGTTTATATTGATGGGGTTGTCTTGTACTTGTAGTAACATTTCTGATATTGGTGTTAGGTTAGTAACGCATTTGGCTGATATGATTACTCCAACCCCATATTCATGTGATACATCACTTTTTTCCGACTAGTATACCTTGTAATCTTCCACTTGTATTTCTCTAGAATCAGGCCATCTCTGGAAAATATATAGTCCTGCAAAATTAAAAAAAGATACAATACAGAGCTGCATATTATCCCCAAGGTTATTTATCCTTAATACTGGTTCTTTTGCCTTTGATACTTGTTCTAGATTAGTAGGATGGTGGCATTTTCATAGGAGGAGTTAGGGAATTCAATCTTCGCTTTTTCGACGACAAATTGTTTACGACAAAAAACTTACGTTATTACTCAATAAACTAAAAAGAGTCAGCAAGAACTGCCAATTAATAAAAATATGACAAAAGTAACGTCAATGAAAACGGAAGATGTGAACAGAAAATTCGACGACTTATGCAGATGGGTAAAAGCACTATATCCAACCTTACAAAAATATGGAAAACAGAAACATAACAGAAAACACTAAGATCAATATTCTGCCAACATTGGTTTTCGTAATATTTAGCAATGTCCCTGAAATTAGGACTAATCTAATAGTCAATGTTTTTGATATGTGATGTTGAAGAAGAATATTCAGACTATTCAGAAGAACAAATACAATACAAGAACAAATACATTTGTTTAAAATATACGTTTCTATATAATTTTGGGTTTAGGGATTTATATTTTTGGTTTTATATTCATAATATTAAAAAATAAAAAACTAAGCCTGAAAAACATCGTCAAATTTATATAAAGAGAGATGATAGTCTCTCGATCATGTTTTTGCAATCTAGCCTTTCTTCTCACCATAAGTAAATTTAAATCTACTGCACATTTACAAGATAAGTGTATAAGTGAACAAAGTTATCTCGAAAGAAATAACCGTTTACAAGTAGAGCTAAACAACACTTTGCAATTTTTAAGAAACTCTAACATATCTACTCATAGTTGCAACACGCATAGTGGATAGGAAAACGTTCGTCGTGATCAACTTAATAAAAATTCCCGATCACGGTTAAACCATTGCAAACTTGCCAGCTGATTAGGATTGACTGCCCGTCATAAGCTGGCTTTGATATTGTAATTACTTTGGACTACTACTTTTACACTGTATCGTTAGATATATATCTAACAAAGGAAAAAAGAAGTACCAGTGAGGATTAATGTTTCTGCCTTAATCCTGCCACTAATTATTTGTTTTCACGACTTGAAAGTGACAGACTTTTTACTTTTTAGAACATTTGCAATTTAATGAGAGAGTTTAGTAGGTGAGAATTAATTCTTGATCTTGTCTTATTCGATTTAATGAGGCTTTCATTGGAGCCCGCGAAATCAATATTATGCATATACTTTATAATTATACATGCACGCATTTATGTTAGAATTTATTGGAAATAAACTAATATATTGCAGTTTGAGACATAATCATGCTAATTTAAAAAATATATTTAAATAAAAACTACTTATGATATGGTTCTTTGAAATAATTTTTATAATACTATTTCACCGGTTGTAAAAATTGTTTTAATTTTCTCAAACCTTGAAATAAACATAAAAATGATATTTATTAAATATTTTCCTCATTAGGATCGCGTCATTATGTGCGACAATTTAGGTTTCAATATTTATACCTGTTTAAATCCATATAAAAAATAAATAACAAAAAATCGATGCTTTATTTTTGTGACGTCCGTCTATCAGTCCGTGAGTGCAGTCAAAAATGTAACCTATAGGGGAAAACTGATGACAGATTCGGATCCCGCATTAAAACTTATGTGGCAGAAAATTATAAAACGGGTTTTTTCTTCCTATTCCAAGAAAACTAGAACATACATTTACTCGTAAACTATTATCCTCCTTTGGGGATTTCTTTTGTGAGTGGGCAGTGACTTCTACAAAATAATTTTTAAATACTATTTGAGTTTTCGTCGCGACGGAACATTAAATTATCTAATATATTTTTAAATACTGCTGTTGGCCAATAAACTGTAAGTTTATTTTTGATACACAAATTACAATGAAGTTATAATGAAATTTAAAAAATGGGTTAATTCCAATACTTAACCATACTGAGTTCCTGTGATAAAAATTTTTAACTATTGAATTTTCTTTTTTTTTTCGAAAAGACATTAATAAGTAGTTTTCATTTTTCGTTATAAGAGAAAAATTAGTATGTTATTAATTTTTAATATCGTTCTGATTTACTTTAAAAATGTTTATTTTAAAAATAAACCTATTTTAAAGTAAAATTGTGCCTTATTCTGAATATTTTTTGAAACTGATTAGATTTTTAAAATTAAATTTGGAAAATAAATATTCAGCAAACCTCAAAAAGGACTTATCGCATGTTACCTCTGTACGGGTGTAATAGTAAATATCGCGTGGCAAAATTTAATTCCATAATACTTGTTTAATCTTCGTAAAGAATATCCTGAATTAAAAATATTTTTTAAAAATGTAAATTTACAAGTATAAATTTTGATTTTTTGATAAAATTATTTGATTGTTTTTCAGTTTCGATATTTTTTATTTATATACAAGATATAAAGCTTATTTTATTATCTTTTTAGTTCCACTTAACATAGCTATTCTTATCAACCAAAACAAAAAAATGATTATGATTATATTTTGTTGTGAGTAAATGAGTAAAACTATCAAAAACAAAAGACAAAATACATATTTTAAACCGAAAAAATTACATGCAAAAATATTTATAAATAATAAAGTTTGTTATTTTTACTTCACTTCGCGAACATGTGGGGAACACATATTTCTTTGCATAATTGCTAGGTATAACTAATAATCATTTCGTCTTTTCTCCTGCCGAGAGACAGAATTTCATAGCAGTTCTTGGCTTGTAATACGGAATCATTAGTTGGCTAACTGCGGAGTACATACGCAGTGCTGCAAAAATAGATCCCCTGCAAATTTAATATTTTCTTCGAAACTTTATGATATATGGCTCGATCGCCGAGGTAGGTAAAGAGATAAATTGAGACGTTACTATTTTTGCGGTAATTGAGATTTATTTCGTTATTCGGAGAAGTTTAGCGATACATCGTACTGTCACCGAGTACCGTGGATACCCTGGAGCAATGTAATCTATCTTAGAACGAAAAAAATACATATGAAATATGGCTATTGGATAGGTAGACTGGTGGTTGCGTCTGTTCCATCTATATGTATGATATATACTTTACAAGTGAGTTATGACAATTTAAAAATATATTTAGCCATTTGTAATAGAAAAGTTGCCCTATCTTTAATACTATTTCGTATATAAATACTTAGATAAGGATATTAGACAAGGTTTTTAGAAGATATTAAGCCGAGTTTCCTGGTCTTGGGTTCAACTTTAAAACTTTGCTTCAAATCGTTTCGGGTTTCTAGTCATTTGATGCATATACGTAAATCATAAGTAAGGGTTCATTATTCTGCAATAATATGCAAACCAACACGTTGTAGTCTTACATATAATAGGCATATACATTTTACATATATGTTTTTTCTGTAGAGAATACATTGTACATTATTATTAAACATTACCATTTTGTTGTTTATACGTTCAATGTAATCTGCCGTTTTCTGTATGTATAGAACCGAAAAGCTACATCTACAACTATAAGTCTTAAATTTTCCAATTTATTTCTTTTGTTAACAGAACTTTCATGGATGTGTAATTAGCCTATTAATAAATTCATATATTTTATTATAATTGCTAAAACATTTTTGTTTTGATATTAATCAAACCGAACTTACTTAATTTTTTTATTAATAATTGACATTTTATATATTTTATATTTATTATTTTATTATTATTATTTATTGCACATTTTATATTTTTAAACCAAGTAATACATTTTTAATTTTTTGTTAAAAAAATACTTCGTCGAAAAAGTTATTGGACACAACTTTATGTTTGATGTTTTTAAAACAAGTAGGTATTATTGAAATATTACTTCTGTATTACTTTTTTTACTTCAAACAAATTATAAAAGCAAACAAAGTCAAAAACCCAAATACTGTATACTCCATAAAAATACAAGGCTATTATATTCCTCCATAATTTTCTTGATCGTAATTATCCAAAAATATATTATTACAAGCCAATTTTCATTCTGACACTAACCGTGTGAAAAAGTATACGTTTTTATAAATTTGGAGGTCATGAGAGATACATAATTTATTATTCCACCTTTTTTTCTGGTAATTTAAAGTATTTTGGTTGCCCTTAGTTTGTTTGTCGACTTAAAATGGAATACTTACGTAATATGAGATAAGGTAAAAATATTGTGTATATTTTGAATATTTTTGTGTAAATTTCAGGATACGGGTACATAATTTTTAAATGTGGTTTTAGCTAGTCATCGCATGGAACTAAGAAGTAAAATATTAAGAGAAACAAACATTTATCATACAAAAAATATTAAAATATACCCTGTAGGTCTACAATAGACAACTATATTAGTTAAGAATATATATATATATATATATATATATATATATATATATATATATATATATATAATAAAATTTTTTGTTTAGTATCGACCGTATATTATTTAAAATAATTTTAGAATAATTTTCTACTCTCTTAATATTTCGCCAACTGATTGTTGGCTTCATCAGAAGTGCTCTACAAATTTATTAAAACAAAGAGATAAGCACCATTACGATAAAATTACATAAATATTTACTTACAGAGGTAGAACTATTCACAAAAAAGACATGATAAACATTTGTTTGACACTTTCACAATTAGACGGACAATTTTCAAAATAAGTTCATATACACATAAAACAACAAAAAGTGTATAATAAAAAAATTTAAAAAATTTAATAAATTACAAAGCAGATACGAATCAGCTAAGCAGCATCTACAGCAATATTCTACAATTCATTTAAGTCAATATTAATTTACGATATACCTGCTACCTTATTTTTTATATATAGAAATTTAAAGAAACTTATCTAGTCCACTATACACTTTTACATCCAAATTTTTGGATATTCCTAGGTACCAAGTCACCTAGTGCTCGATAACGCGAAAAGAGCCCCACAGGAGCTCAATCCTTTTGACACCGTAGGTATCTGGAATGAGTTTAGAGGGAGTATGTATTACTGTAAGCTAAATTGTAGTAAGTAATATTATTAATAGCCTGTGGATGTTTTTGTCAGTTTTTATATCAAAAGCGACTCACAGCGAATAGCGGTTGCGCTCGGGGTATTCTTAGCACCGATGACCTGAGAGTAGCATGTATACATGCCGTTGAACCAAAACAGACACCTAGAAGTAGGATAAAATTGACACCCACAAAAATGGTGACAAATAATTTATGTTTAGTGTCACCGCCTGGGGATCGCCAGGGAACGTCTGGAGCTAGACATGACAGCATGCGGGACATAGGTAGAAGGGTATTGAGCAGGCAGGCCCCTGTCATATAATCAGCTACAGCCAAATAATCACAAGCGAGCCAAACAACAAGAGCTCCACTCGCTGAAATTGCTGCACTAGAACAGCAGCCAGTGCTCACTCAAGCGGGACAACCGAGGACGAGTATGAAATGGAGTGTCTATAAATGAAAACATATTGCGCTTCTATTACTAGGTCACATCGTCGGTCAAGACATGATCGTCTATCGACAACATCTGTATGCCGCAGTTTGTATGGAGTACCCAGAGATTCAAGTTTCAAAACAACAAATATAAGATCAATACTCGGTAATTAAAAGAAATAATTTTACTACAGTGATATCTTCAGAAGCAAAGTCGAACAGAAGATTTAAAATCAACAGGTATTTGTAGGACAATAACGAGTTGTACGATGGTCTGATAAACGAAATGGCACGTGCTATAAAAGAGTTTAATGGAACACACCCACTTAGCATACCATTGCTAATAAAAATAAACTCTTCTAAGAAACTAAATTCGCTGTTACAAATTGTGGAAACCAAAGTCTCAGCCAACTGTGTCGTAGATGCACATATATTGTAATATTTGCATATCCTAATTTACTGTGCAGCAACAGCAATTGTTATGTCATGGGCATTAAGATCATAACACGACGTGGTACTTATACCGGAAGGACTGATAACATAATTACACCCTAGGAAAAACTATTGCTGAGGAATATTCAATTTTAGCGTAGAAATATTAAACAAATTGCGGAATACATTTGAGGAGTGAAAAATAGAAAAGTAATCTATGAGATTACAATCTATGACGAGTTTAAGAACTATTACTAAATACTCCAAGACACTCACAATATATCCAAAAATAACACAGCTCAACAATATCTGGACATATTAAAACAAGAACTCACCGTTTCTTCAGGCAACCTGAACCAAATTTTATCTAGAAAAGTGCTAATAAATGCTAAACTTTATTTTTAGTAATTCCTAGTTGTTTGTATGCTTTGTTTATTATATAATAATACTTATTTTTTCTTTTTGGTGGCTTCCAGAAGAGCACTAAATATAAATATTGCATTATCGGTAACCTTTTATTCTGACTGAACTAGCGTCTGAAGTACGCTACCTCATCCACAAACAAATGCAAAGTAGGTAGGAACAAAACTAACCTTTATAATTTGTTTAAGATCTAATTCGCAGTTACAACAACCACGTCCTCTTAACTGATTGTAATTCGTTTATGATTTAGAAAAGTCTCGATTTTCTAAATACAGAGAGATAAATCATGATCGGAAGTCTTTGTTCTAATTTTCGTAGTTGATAAAGTATCTTCGTTTCGTGACAGGAGTATTAAAAACCGGTAATAAGTAATAATAACTCAACATAAACTTCGTTGTAAGAAGATGGTAAAAGAGTGATTACGGTAATTGAGATATATGGTACGATGTATTAAATAACACAAGTGTTTAGCTATAAAATTAAATACCTAACAGCATTCTGTTTTTACAGCTTTAAGATTAGGTCAATAATTTGATAAAAGGTGTAACATTATTTTTAATATCTATATTTCGTTATGCTAAAAAACTTGTCGGTTAGTGAATATAATCATATGGGAGGAGAACCTATCTAAACAAAACTAAAAGTTTATATATACTAAAATTAAATCAAATATTAGTTAAGTAACTTAAAGCATGAACCTTCTCATAAAAATACTTAAAATCGTACATAAATACAAACAACAATTTGGCGTTAAAATGCCACTCGGGACTACCAGAGTAATTTTTGTACTTAAACAGATGACATATATTTCTGCATGCTTGTACTTCATTGTAAATTTTTCTTTATTTGGCGTTATAATCTGAGTGGTTGTTTGTCTTTGACTATTTGCCAACTTTTAGATATCTCCTGTGCCCTTATACTTTATACTTTTTTATTTCTTTTAAAAGACGTTTGTGTGCATCTTCTAGTCTCTGAACATGTCCCTGTTATGCCAGTTTTATAAATCGTACAATAACATGATCATCGTTTAATCCAATGATTTCATTTATTCTTCGGATTCTTTAATTAACATCATGTTCTTTAACCGGACTAAATATCTTTCTGAGTAGGTATCGATCATCCAAAAATCATGAGTTGGCTTTTAACTTCTTTTTTTTTTGTTATTTCCCAGGTCTTATGTACATAGGTAAGTACAGTCTAAACAAACTTTTTTAAATAATCATTTTAATTTTACTGTCTAATAATTTGGATACACCAAAATCCGTATAGTATGTAGTAGTATGTATATACAGCCTGGGTAATAATCTATCGTCAGTATGAACCTTACGTGAGATGGAGTGAGAAACACCTATTTAAAAAGAGAAAGGTATTTTAGGTCCGCGCTTTATATCGTCGAAAATGCATTAGTGGAAATAATAAATTAAACACAATAAGAGAATGTTCAATGTTGCCAAATTTATTGGTTTTATTTGACCTGTTGTCTTTTTAGCATTTGAACAATGTTTCAAGATAGTCAAATTTGGGCGAATTGATTTAAATGGCAGCTTACTCTTTTTTATTGGGAATATGCCACAATTTTACTTTACAATAAGTTTAATTTAACATTTTAAATTCCACTTCGGAAATCGTTTTATATAAATAAAATTTATTAATGTTTCGTATTTTAAGTACGATTTCCGAATTGGAAATCTAAACATTAAAATAAGCTTATTTTAAAGTCACATTGTGCTTCATTCACAATAAAAATATTAAACTGGAGAGTAATTGGAGATATTTGGCTGCGTTTAAATTGTCTTTAATGAAAAAGGGACCAATAATATGATCTCCCAAATAACCAGTCCAACCATTAAACTTTTGTGGATACTGCTTACGCACAGACACACTTAAATGCTTATTCTCCCGAGATCAATAACGTACAATAGATGGATTATGTTTCTTATAAATTGTGAAGGAGGACTCATCCATAAACAAAATATTTGTCAAAATTCATCCACTATAAATAAGTCTACTCTACCTCCAGACCTCAAAAAATCTCTTATACCCAGAGAAAAATCATCCCGAATTCCAAAGATATACGGCCTTCCAAAAATCCATAAGCCCAATGTTCCCTTAAGACCCATCGTCAGTGCATACAACTGTCCCACTCAGAAATTGGCAAAACATCTCGCTTCATCCTTACAAGCATTAGCCGAAAACGCCTCATCCTTTGTCAAAAACTCTTTTCATTTCATTGATCTTCTGAAAAACTTTTCTATTTCACCCTCAGACATACTAGTCAGTTTTGACATTGTTTCTTCATTCACCAACATTCCCATCGATGAAACCATTTCCATCTTGGACTCTAAACATCAAATTCCCCAAGACACATTATCTCTTATAAAACACTGCATGTCTAATACATATTTCACGTTCCAAAATCATTTCCATAGTCAAATCAAAGGTGCCCCAATGGGATCGCCACTCTCTCCAGTAATAGCAGATATCTACATGGAACATTTCGAAACAGTAGCCTTGTCCTCATCAAATCTCAAACCCACCTGATGGTTACGGTACGTTGATGACACCTTTGTCATTTGGCGCCATGGTAAAGACACATTAAATCTCTTCCTCTCCCACTTGAATGGAATACATCCCAGCATTCAATTCACCATGGAAGTTGAGTCTGAAGCGTCTTTGCCATTCCTTGATGTTCTTATTCAGAAAAATCCACCTCACAGTTTTTCCTATTCCGTGTACCGGAAACCCACTCATACAAACCGCTATCTCAATGCCCAGTCACATCATCACCCCGCCCAACTTAATTCAGTCATCAACACTCTTATTTCCCGTTCCATAAGACTTAGCGGCAACAATCACAGGTCATCCGAAATCAATTCAATAAGACAAACACTCCTACAAAAGGGCTACCACAAAACCCAAATCAATAGAAGCATTCAAAAACTTCTAAACCCCATTCCATCCAAAAAAGAAACCTTGCCGCCGATCAACCCAAAATCTTTCTACCTTTCATTAAAGGTGTCACTGACAAGATCAGTAGAACTCTTATCCCTCTTAATATCAAAACCATCTTCACCACTTACTCCAAATTGTCTAATCTCGTCAGATCCGTAAAAGACCAAATTCCCAATGAAGACCATGGTGTCTACGAGATACCTTGTTCCAGTTGCCCACGTACATACGTAGGACAGACAAACCGACGAATCCATAACCGTATTTACGAACATTCTCTATCAGTCAAACATTCCGATACCACTTCAGCCCTAGCCCAACATCATATTCAGACAGGCCACAAAATAGATTTCGAAAAAGCAAAAACCATCGCTCCCATCCGCTCATTAAAAGCGAGAATCATTCGTCAAGCTATCGAAATCGAAAAACGGCCTAACAGCTTGAACACGCGCGATGACGCGAAACAATTTCCGGCAACATGGCGACCCCTGCTTCAGCGACCTCCCGCTCACACCGCTCAGGCCACGTCAGTTTAGACCACGTCAGCGCATACCGTTCCCGCGCATACAGCGAGTATAAAAGCAGCCACACAGGGTAAAACCGGTTGTCACTTGACACTGAGGAGTAGGCAGATTGAGACCTCAGTGCCGAGAGACAGTTCTTGCAATATAGAACAAGATACTGGTACGTCTCGTGCCAGACGAAGACTCAAACTCAAACTCAAACCGAACCGTATCACTCTTGATAATGGCTCCAAAATGGGTGCCGAAACGTCGAGTTTTAAATTCTCAACGAGGTTCTTCCCGAGAACTGAGTAATTTTCATATATATATATATATATATATATATATTTATGTAGTCAGTCTATACAATATGCATATACATCTTGATTTCAGTATATTCCATATTTATTTATTTAGAGCAGTTGCCTACGCTCAAAATTGGGTATTGCATATTTAGGTATCCAAATTTTTGGCGCGTGTTTATTTCTACTTCTACGTATGCTAAATATAATTTTAATTGTTAAACAATAACTAATTAATTGGTTTTTCAGTCTATTTTGTTAAAAAATAACTAGTGTACTGTATTGAAAAACACGCAAACAATCTAAGATTAATATCAATTATTTATATATGTTATATCCGCCTCAACTGATTGCATACGAACCAAGAAATACAGGTAGACAAATAGGTCCATATTATTAAAAGGATAACGATCTAGCCTTTGATTGGTTATTTAACATTAATTAATTGAAAATATAGAACACACTGTACACATGCAATGTTTGCATATGGTAATTATAAACAACGTTGAATAATGTATCAGATCTTCTTGGTTAAGAATAATCGCTTGGCACTCATTCCTAATATCCTTTACATTTGTCTAATGCAAGTTTAATTTATATGGTATTAGTTGCTGACAGGTTTTATATGGTTGGTATGCATTGAATGAACATAGACTATAAATGAAAAGTGGTATTTTCATTTTATCACAGCTATATTCGTTATTAATAGAACAAAATCAAATGTTTTTCAATCTGAAGTAATTATTTACAAAATAATTAATACGAACATGATAATAAAAATTTATACATTTTAATCAAAAATATTCTCAGATTTTTTACGTAACAGTTGTCGAATATATTTTACTTAGTTACATCTTATGGATATAACCGCGATCTTTATAAGTGACTACAGAAAATTGAGATTCAGTGCAATATGACCCCCAATGAAACTTTTTTAGTATTAGTAGGGTTTGCGTCTGCGGATACCACTGGATCGAAGAGTGCAGATGCCACAGATTATGCCAAATAGTGAAGCAATTGATTTATGTAGATTGCGATGCAGGTAAATTAAAAGAAATTTCTGATTCCACAAAAAAAATAAATAGTTTTGTTACTAATGTAGCAAAAGCTGATAAAGTTAGAGATTGCATAAATAGTATGCAATTTATAAGCAACCAGAGTGTTTGTTATTTTGGGCTGAACTGGGTTTTTTGGGACAATTGCGCGAGTTAGCGCGTTGCTAATAGAGCAAGTGAAATAATGGACATATTGGGTAGACCGATGGCGAATGACATCACTCTAACCAGCTTTGGTAGCTACCAAACACATGTTTGTGGAAAACACATTTTTAGTCATAAAAATATTAATAAAGCAAGTTGCATATCATCAAACAGAAACACTACCAACCAAAATTATTTTATAATAATTGACATAAGGCACTTTACAACCCTTATAAATGTCAGAAGTTCCCTCTTTCTCATTCTTTGAGCCTTTGTCAGGGCGTTGTGACACTCTAAATAATATTGGCTTGCTGTCTCCGTTGGCTGCGATCCTGTGTCATATCGACGGCTTCATGTAGGGATTATCATACCATGGTCCCCGTTCTTCTAGCTATGTGGTCGAAGTAAACAAGGTATGCTCATTTTACTTTTTTTAATGGCCTGTCTTTTATATGAAGCTCGTCCAGAATTGACAGGCTGGTTCTATGTTCTGTCCAGGACACGCGTAAAATTCTTCTATAAACTCACATTCCAAAGGCTTCGATCTTATTCTCATCGATTTTTTTTGAGTGTGTTTGTTTCAGCTGCATCTGTAGTAATGGAAAAAATTAGGGAATTGAGCTACCTGAGCTTAGTATTCCTTGTTATTGTTCGGTTTTTTATATTATTATCAGTTTAGCTGTTGCGGTTCGGGCCATTGCTAGTCTACGCTTGATTTCTGAGGAGCAATCGCCATTGTTAGTTATCAGACAAACCAAGTATACAAATCTGTCTACCACTTCGAAATTTGCTACTTGGTGTATGTGCGGTAGATTATTATCTGTTCTGTCTACGATCGGTATTTTTGTTTTCCGGTGTTGATTTGAAGTTTGAATTCTTTGCTTATCCGCCTTAGTCGTTCAGTGATGGTAATCAGTTTGACTTCGCTCCTAGTATAAGTATATCATCTACGTATTATAGGTTTCTGCCTTCTATAGTGATTCCCCCATTCAATTCGTCCTGTACTTTTCTCATTATATATTCATAATATAAAATAATGGTGATAGTATGCAACCCTGTCTAGTTTCTTTCTTTGTTTTGAACGAATCTGAATATATTCCGTGTATTTTAACCTTGGCTGAGTTTTTATTATACAGATTTCTTATTAGGCTAACGAGGTGGTTAGGTACTCCCATATTTTCCATTATACTCCAGAGAGGATCCCATTTTACTGAATCAAAAGCCTTTGTGTAATCTACGAAACAGAGAAGCATTGTTATGTTGTGTTTTTTCGCTTTTTCTATTATCTGTCTGGTGTTCTGGGCTCTGGCGATCCATACTATCTTGCACATATCCAGTATTACATCTACACCAATCTCGCCCATTGCTTTTAGAGTCGTCGCTGGTATGCCATCAATCCCTGGAGATTTTTTGTTTCTTAGTTAATTAAGAGCCTTCTCTACTTCTGCTCGTAATATTATTGGTTCTGAGCCTCTGATTGCATGTTTTTTGTGTTCTAAGACTGATGCATATTTTGAAGTGTCTTTGTAGAGTTCAAAGCAGTAATTTTTCCATGTATCTGCAATTATCTATATGTCGGTTTTTACTTCTACATTATAGTCTTGAATGGCTAAAAGTTGTCGCTTGAACTCTCAGGCTAAATATTTAACTTTGTTAACGTCAGAAGTTACACAGGCGCAAATATTGATTTAGACCACTTCATGGTAGAAGCCAAGTTTCGATAAGGAATTTTTAACACAAAAAAAATGAGCACTAGACCAATAAAATACAATTTACATATGTTAAATATTAAAAACTAAAGAAACAGTTCCAGTTATATATAAAAGAAGACCTAGAACAACCGTGGACAGTCGACCGGTCAAGCACGGAATTGTGGAACAACTGCAAAGAGGCTTGGATATTAGTAGTCGAAAGCAGATAGAAAATATCTCGAAGCCAAGAGAAAATGGAATGGTTAGTCGAAGAGTGCAAAAATTATGGATGAGAGGAACGGATTCAAAACCATACAAAAACTTAAGGAGGGAGTCATACACCGAAAAAAGAAAAGAAAATCAGAAAACTACATATTATGAATCAAAAGCCATATGAGTAAAAGAGAAACAAGAATATTCTATCACCAAATGAACATTATTCAAATGAAATCAAAATGGAAATGTTAACGCAGATCTAATTGTCAATGTCCAAAATTTCGAAGCGGTCAAATATTTTATGTATCTAGGGACATTGGGACTAATATTGTTCTGAAGCTATTTTCTTGTGGCATTTCAAAGTAATTACTATTTAAATGGGAATAAGCCACAATTAAAGGTTAAAGTACGTTTATTGACGTTTAAATTTCCACGTCGGAAATCGGTCTCAAAATACAAATATTAGTAAATTAAACAACTTTTGTTTTTTTGCTACTTAGTGATATATTCTTCTAATGTTTTAATTTTATCTGACTCATTTATATTGACAATTCAGACATACATTATACATTTTAAAGTAGACGACTTTAAAATGATATTGTCAATATTGTTTAATATATTAACGTACTTTAACCCTTAATTGTGGCTTATTTCCATTTAAATAGTAATTAATTGGGACTAATATTAACACATCGGGGAAAATAAAAAGGTGGATTATAATTGCAAAGGCATAGATCCTAACCAAACCAAACGAATACTCTCTATAGATTTTTGCAAAAAAATGGCTTGACAAAATATTCGGAGCAGTCTGTAAAAACGGAATATGGAGACGTAGGTAGAAAACTTAAAGCAAAATATTTACAAGCGTAAGTTTTTAAGAAAAGATATTACCACTATAAATAAGCGAAACCATCTGCATGCTCAGGACATGTAGCCCGGGCCGCGAGATGGAATACAATAAAAAATTTTAACAGCGCAGCCGGTAACATTAAGAAGGCAGGGCAGACTAAAGCTGAGGTAGATAGACGGGGTAACACAGGATGCTGAGAAGATCGGTGTTACCAACTTCAAAGTCAAATGGAGCAGAAAACTTGAGACGACACTTTGAGGGCTGTTAATCCGCGATGATGATGATAATGATGATAATGATAACGATCATAATGATAATGATGATGATGATCTATGTAATTTGTGACCAACAAAAGTGTGTGTTATTTGAACTGAATTTAAAAAGGCTTCTTAGGCTGGCTGCGCACGTTAGTGCGTTGTTAATAGAGCAGGTGAGATAAAAGACATCCTGGGTAGACCGATGATGAATGTTGGCGGTAAAATTACAATGTATTACAAAAAGGCATTTTACAAGGTTCGCAGTATCTACTATAATGTTTCACCTTTACAAGGAAGATATAGTGCATAAGGTTCGTGACTGTAAGATGGGATGAAAGTAAAATTCCTGGATGAATTGGTGCTTCCTCTTAAAAAATAAAGAAAATGATTGCAAGAGTGATGAAAGACAAAAAAAGACTAAATGAAGTGTACTGAACTCAGCGATAGTGTTGTAGTAATGAAGCAGAAAAGAGAACTAGATACGATAGAGCGGATAAAGGAGTAGAAACATAATGAAGACTACCAAGAGTATAGGTTTTGCACCATGCTGGTCTTAATATATAAAGGATTATAGTAAGTAAACGTCTAAAAAATTTTAAGCAAGTAATATATAAGTAATATATAATCTATGTATAATAAAAATATGTTAATAAAACAATATCTGCCCATTCTCTGACAAAAAATCAGTAAAAAAATTAATACTTTTACATCAAACAATCCTTCTGTAAGTTCTGAAACTGCAACTGCAATTTATAAATATATTACTTTTTAACTTGAAAATCGATTACTGAATATTTATTTATTTTCATGCAATTTAATTGCAATTCAAGTTACTGCTACCTGATTATTTAAATGAAGTGAAAATGAAGACTTTTGCAACCAGCAATATTTTACTTTAGAATTCGTTTCTTAATATTTACTTCTTATGATGCTTAAATTGCTATTTATCGACTATTTCAGTCAGATGTAAATTTCTAACTGCACACTTATTATTAAAACACCTAGTAAGTATGCAAGTTATGAATTAATAAGCATTTCTTTAACGTTATCTCTCAGGTAGGTACATACATAAAATTATGGTAATACTATTAACTAATTATTATTTCTCTAGATGTTATTTTCTGCATTAATTTATTTCAGTATAGGCTTGTTGATTTTTAATGGCAAATAAAATCCTTTAAAAAAAACACAAGCAAATGAATCAAAAAAGAAAATGTTAAGAAAGCCTGAGGCTATAATTGAGTTTTAATTTCAATATTTTATATATGATAGAATATTCCACAGGGTGTCAACTGACACTGACCTGTCTAGCAACAATATTATTACATCGATATTATATAATCGGTCATCTAACATGACCCATTGTTAAGGTGTTCCGTTAATTTTACCGGTGAGTGTATATTCGAATCACTCTGCAATAATATTAAAAACTCGCCCTGACTAATAAACTTACCGCCTAAATGATAGAACAATTAAAATGAGAAATTAAGTTTTTTATAACAACATTTAACAGGCTGGGTGAAACAATACACTAATAATTCAAAGCAAAACAGTACAAAACAACTAAGCAACTAAGCCAAAGAATAATTTTACTATTATATCATCCCAGTAGGTTTAAAAGAAACTTTATATCTTATTTATCACTCACATTATAGATTCTTTGAGAATTATAAATAATTTATGTTAATACTTTAAAATAAAATAATACTTCAATATAAAAATTGTTCTGAAATAAATTCAAAGGGAAGCCAGCGAAATACGTTTTCAATTACTTTTTATTTTGGTCATGACTAAAATCAAGAGAAAAAAACAACAGTTTTTATGAAATGAAGTTGGCCAAGGACACGAATAATTGGACACGAAAGCATTTGTTGTACCGGTGTTGTTCTACATTTGAGTTAAAATTTATTGTATTAGTTTATAAAATAAATAATAAGAAATTATAGATATGTGTTATTTTCAGTGTAATACTTTATTTTCTAAATTTAATTTTACAAAGTTAAAAATACTTTATCTTGAATGATATTTATATAAATATATATATATATATATATATATATATATATATATATATATATATATATATATACTATACAAAGTAAAGTATTTTTTATAAACCTACCTAGGTAAGAACAAAACCTTCTATTATATTAGTATTATAATACGCATAGATATAACTTGTCTTTGCCACAGATTATACATAATTTTTAAAAAACTAGGTTTTAATGAGATCTGTTGTTAAAAATGATTATTTTAATTGTTCGAGTATTTGGTTGCCTCTATATTTTTTTCTACTTTCTTTTTAATTGAAAGTGTTAGTCACTGATATTTATTATGTATTATTCATTATATGTATCTATTGCCCTTCTTTTTTGTTAACATGGCTCAGTTATACGAGTGCTAATATCATCGCTTTAGCGTCGGCCCAACCGGCCAATGGCACTTCCATGGAGTAAATTGTACGAAGCATGGTAGTGCCATTGTCTACGTCCATTTAATAAACTTTATCTCGAAAATAAAGCATATGACAAACTACAAAAAGTAACAGAGAAATAATAGTTTAAACCAGTAATGGATCATTAATAGATAGATAATATTCTTTAGAAAATAATAAATATTAACTAAATAATATTGTCACCAAAGCAACTAAAAGAAAAGCTTGCATACGAGAGTTTATTAAATCCTTATTTAAACATATACTCATAATTTAGTTTAAACGCTGACACCTAATTTTTATGAGATCTTTTACATGAAAGGTTTAATTAAATTATCAATTAAGAAGCCTATTAGGAATTAGCGACAAAATTTAATACAGTATTTAAAATATGCCTAGCAGATACTTGTAGAAAGAAGGACGATATTAGTTACGAAAATTAGGAAAGTCGGCTAGAAAATACCAAAAAAGTTTAGTATTCAATTTCGTTTACTGTACTACGACAATTATTCCAAAATAGCTACCATATATACAATGAGCGCTTAAAGTCTCCCCCATCTCAATATATTTTCTGAGTCATTAAACTTAAATTAATAAATGTTTAGGTTTATATAATGCATCCGTTCCTAGTTTTTGGGGCATTTCAACAAACCTTCTTATTACAAATAACAAACGGGCATCATCTTGTAGGATAATTTGGCTGGGGTTGATATATAACAAGTAATAATATGTCATTTAAATACTGGTTTCAAGTGAATTTCAACTTCACGTATATAATTAACATTTTCGATCTAAAATTCACAAAAAATTTGTTTCAATTATAAACGAGAGCTACAAATCTTAGTTTTATATCATTAGCTTAAAATAATATTGTTTGCGTATCTGATTCAGGATACCTGTCAAAAGTTTTTGATGGAATTCCGTGATATTGTTATTAAAACTATGTCATTTAAATACTGGTTTCAAGTGAATTTCAACTTCACGTATATAATTAACATTTTCGATCTAAAATTCACAAAAAATTTGTTTCAATTATAAACGAGAGCTACAAATCTTAGTTTTATATCATTAGCTTAAAATAATATTGTTTGCGTATCTGATTCAGGATACCTGTCAAAAGTTTTTGATGGAATTCCGTGATATTGTTATTAAAACTATGTCATTTAAATACTGGTTTCAAGTGAATTTCAACTTCACGTATATAATTAACATTTTCGATCTAAAATTCACAAAAAATTTGTTTCAATTATAAACGAGAGCTACAAATCTTAGTTTTATATCATTAGCTTAAAATAATATTGTTTGCGTATCTGATTCAGGATACCTGTCAAAAGTTTTTGATGGAATTCCGTGATATTGTTATTAAAACTTAGATCTATACTGTGCGATTCTCAGCTGAAATTACAACAAAGAATCAAGTTCACAAAATGTTATGTATATCCTATATTACTATATAGATGTAAAAAATGTGTGCAACAACATTAAAATGTGGTTATATCGTAAAATGCTTAAAATATTATGGGTTCAGCTCATCTCAAACACAGAAATCTTAAACAGAATAGGTCAAGGCAAAGGTAACTTGACGAAAATGATAAAAAAGAGAAAACTTGAATATCTATGGCACATAATGAGAGGTACCAGATACTGGATACTGCAGTTAGTACTTAACGGAAAGATCGAGGGAAAAGAGAAATTGGTAGAAAAAAATATTTATGGCAAATAGTCATGAAAGCTACTCACGCCTTATTTGGACACGGTAGTATAAGAAGAAGCTATTAAAACAAAGAAGGAGTACCATCTTGTAATCTAAATGGGATCAGAATTTTTTAGCCATATAATCAATGATTAAACTAATTATTTATCGTATATAAGTTTATCTAGAATCATAAAGAATGGTGACTTTTGAACTATTGACACCAAATTCAACAACATTATTCATTGTATTAAGAGGTAATACCAAGTTGTAAGTACTACTTTTTCTTTAGATCTATCGTATATCGTATTATAGAAACCTAGACAGACAGATAAACTGAATAAAATATTGGATAATTAGATACACGGCACTAAAGTCCTTACCGGCAAGTAACAAGGTAAAATCTACAAAGTTGCTATATTCCAACAGAAATAATTAAGGAGGACTGTATATACAAATTCACACACACACACACACACACACACACACACACACACACACACACACACACACACACACACACACACACACACACACACACACACACACACACACATGTTATAATGTTTTCCAATAGATTTTAAGTAATATTGGTACTTTTTCTAGTTCTGATTTATATTAATTTTATAAATAAATTATAAATAATTATAAATTATTAGTCCAGTTCTATATAAACAAAAAAAAGTAACATAAAACAAAGAATATTGTGGAATGACTGTTATGGTGATGTTCTTCGCTCCTCAAGCTCTTATGTTTCCACCAAGCGCCAACTGAAATATTTAAAAGTAAAAGAATGACAACCTGTTGAAGGAAAAAAACAGTTCAAGACTAATGAATAAAAATACAGCAAAACAATAAAAATTTGAATAAGATAATAAAATAGAAGTTGATTAAACGTGAATATTAACACAGGATCTGTCGCACTCAAAACCTTTTCCGTGGACCATTTAATCGAGCTGAGATAAAATGAAATACTTGAAATTAGGTGAAATACATAAAAATAAATTAATTCTTTTAATTAAGATTTCACTTTTATATTCGCTTATATACCTTTACATTCTTTTAAAAGTAGATTACCTATCTATATATAAAAACGATACGCATACCAGTATTAATATATTAATTTATCGTTTGTCACCATTTCAATCGGACCGGTCTCTCACCGTATCTAATAATTTTGATTGGTTGAAACTCGGTGAATGGGCAGCAAGCGACTTTACATAATCGTTTAGCACTGCACCTTGGAGTGGTCCCAATAATTTATGATTCAATTTAATTTACTACAAGTTTCTATGTTATTATTACGTGTCACCTACGCCTTACTGAAGTTATGTCTTTTTGTAAATTTGAGCTCTTAAGCGCACCTACCACCGCTTCGAAACCGATCGGTAGTCTTACTTAATTCTTGATTTATTTGCATATATTAAGTTTGGACGTAGTTTAGAAGACTGATTAGTTAATTCGAAGTCTTATTCTGACAGGTGGGTGGGTACTTAATAAGGATGCCATTATAGTAAACTCCTTGCTTTTTTGTCATAAATGTCCCAGTAGTTTTGTGTAAACGAGGAATCTTTGGTACTAGTAAAAATTCTTAATAGTCTTTTTTCAATTTAAGTGATGTTGTTTAGCTTTCGTTCTTTTAAATGACACGAAAACTCCATCTCTCTGATGGATAGTTTATGTCGTGTTTATCTGTTTTACCATTGTGATATTCGTTCTATTTTTCTTTCATATTATATCTCCCAGGTATTTAGCAGTTTTGATGCATTTTTCGCTTATTTTTTCTACGGGATTCTTATATACGCATAAAATGATAAGATGTTTCTATTTAATTGTCCTTTAAGATAATTTCTAAGCTTTTCTGTCCCATTTTTTTTTACTTTATTAGTTCTAATGTTTATTTTTTTTAAATGATCCAGATTTGTTTTTGTTCTTTGTATTTGTTAATAATAAGTAAGTCCACTGTAACTAATATCACAGTAGATAAACATTGTTATTCATCATGATTAATATGTAATTAATTGCTTTAAAATTTAAACGTGTTCGAGAATTTGCGATGTTTCTGTTATTTTTTAATATTTAACAAAACGTGTAATAAATGGGTTTAGCTGCACTTTTTATAGTATAGATGTAAAACAACTAACGAATAACATTTTTAATCTTATTTGCTAGTTTTTAGTAACACAATGTAGAATATCCGACAATCTAAACTATAGTAAAACCTTATTGAGTACGGTCTAATTAATACTTCCATTACCATAACCTACGCCGGTTTAATTAAAGACTTTTAAAATTTAACTTTTTTCTTAAAAAATATATAAATTTTGTCAGCACGAATGTGGAATTAAAATGAAATTACAGAAGAAAGTCAGAACAATACGTGACGTTTATTATAAAGAAATTAATACACTCCCCGATTTCTGTTTCCCTATATCAACGAGTTTCGATAAAGGAATATAAAGGAAAATATGATTTTTGCAAGGAAATTTACCTGTTAAGTATTTTCACTGTCTTTTATTTTTATATCTACCTGATAATCAGATAATAGAAAGTAGGAATGATACACAGAAGAATATAACATTTTATATTGACCAAAGGCCACCTTATATAGAATACAATGCAACTTATTCGACTTGACACTAAATAACCAGCATAATGGTACCGCTCTACGGGAAACATACATTAATAATGTTATACAATCTTAACATACCTCCAGAGAAAAGTCAAATATAACACCTTCTAGGAAGCAGTTCCCGGTAATTGTGCTTTAAAAACGCAAACAGTTAAAACTCAAACACGAATACCAAAACACGAAACATTGGTATGCAGGTTCCGATGTAAATATGCATTCAGACTATAACTATCAGCCAATTGAGCGAAAAATGTGTACAGAACTGGAGTTTGTAGGTGTATGTACTGTCAGAGACGTGCATTACTGGTTTCGGCTAAGGTATCTGTTTTCTTAGCTTAGTAAGTTTTTAATTCTAATTATGTACATCGTGGCTTTTCTATCATGGACTTAAAATACATACTTGTGTATACAATAAATCATCGTTGCTGTTTGAACCATTTGCTTTTGAATAATGCACTAATGAGAACTAGTCGCAGCACTTAAGTCGCTTAAGAACAGCAGGAAATACAATATAATACTATCAAAACATGATGACAACCCATACACTAAACAGTAAAAGTAAAACATAAATAGTAATTTAAAATTAATAAAAACATGGTTCAATATTTCGTCCCGTTATATATTTAATATCCTTTTAATATATATTACAACCATTATACCATTCTCACAGTGAAGTCACTCAAAAATAATATTCTTCTTAAAGGACCATACTTAAATCTAACAATGTTTTGCAAAATACAGAAAACTAAACATTTATCTTAATAACAAATCGGTACTATCTTTTAGAGGACATGACTTGTGATTTCTATGACTGAGACATTTACCACATGTTTCAATAAAATTTTACTGGACATTGTTATTTTGATTTGTTTAAAGTAGCAATATATACAATTTTGTGCAATATTTAGAATTTAATTGTATATTTGGTTTTTCCTGATTTAGTATCTATGTTATTCATTTATACTTGCACCTCTCTCAGCGAATATTAGTCTCTCAGTAAATATCAAATTATTTATAATCGCTAACCAAATTTTTGGAAAACTTTCTCTTTCAACAATGTCGATCGGCCTTCCTTAATGACTTTTGCCCCGAGTTTTTTTGGTAGAGTTTCTTCATTTACCATTCTTGTGGGGGTAGGTATTTTTATGTAACTTATCTCACACAGCCACACCTACTTCATCTTCGTTATCAGGTAGGATTGTTCATACTTCCTCTCCAGCTCTTCGTTAATTCTTATACGCCATACCTCTTGTTTATGAAAAGCTCTGTATATTTTTTAAATTTCTAGCTCTTGTTTGTATGCGTGAAAATTTCTGTACACTTAGCTTCACCTCAGTTTCCCGAATTATGTAATTATGGAATGTTTTAATATCATTATAACTAATATATTTATACGATTTTAATTTCTTTTTGTTTTAAACAAAAAACGTTCTTGACGGCTAGTAAGTATTTTTATAAAATTAGTACTAATCTAAATTGGAATTTAAAATTGCGCCCTTTGATCTCTTAAAATGACGGTTCGCATCTACATTCAATCAACTGTTAATTAAATTTAGATTTTTCCGTTATACCCCTTGCGAACGCCACTCATCTCAGTAGGCTGTGCGTGATCAGTTGCGAAGCTGCATCGCGCATATCGTCGACAGTAGGTCTAGTGACCTGAGTCGTTATGGGCGACCTGCAACTCCCCTGTTATGCAACCGTTGCACTCTTGTGTCAACATCGTTTCACTATCAATCAACGTTGACGTTACATTGACGTCAGGAACATAGTCGGGGGCGTATATCCAACAGTTCGTAATTATTACTGACAATTAGGAATTGGATATTCAATACCTTCATTACCTATAGCGAAATATCGACAATACTGTGTCGGGTAATTACTTGTATCAATGAAGACAGCGTAAGATTTATGAAAATATATATTTTTATTTAAAATGATTAAGTATTTGCGCATAGCGGTTGGTTTCTAATTACTAGACTCCATTTATTAAGATAAAAAGGATTTTGCTTTTTTGTTTTCGATTTGTTTAGACCGTTGGTCACGGATTCAGTCACATTTGACGAATACTTTATTATTATCATTAACATAATATTTTGAAAGTAAAAATTATATTTATTCTTCTGAATTCCAAATTAATTAATCTTAATCTCTAAATAATTAATTAATGTTTTGAACATTAAAAAAAAACATATTTTTTATTATATTTTGACTGTGGCTTTTCACAAAAATGTTTTCATTTTGAAATTTATTTGAAAAAGATGTTGATGATAACATGCATGTTTGAATTTAAGTCTGGTTATGGCAAACATAAATCTATGTGGAACAAGAAATGGTTTGTGATAGTACTTTTAATTTTTGATTATATCTTTGTGATAGCTGATATTACAAATTGAACACAAGCAATCAACAAAAACCTGGATACATAGGAAATTTACAAGGAAGTTAGAAACGAAGTGAACTGTGAGATAAAGAAACTAAAGTAAACATACTGGAAAATATTCTTAGTAGAAATAGAGCTTGGTATGTGTGAACGTCAAAGAAGATCAGGAATATGCTGAGAGGAAGAAAGAAGAAAATACAAACAAACATTATAAAACCAGAAGTCTAACAAGAACACTTCAATAATCTGTGCAATGCCATCGATATATAAAGAACAGAGATAAACTGAGATAAACAAGAACAAGTCGCTGCAATCATATCGATAGAATAGACTCAAAAAGAATCGAGAAATGGACAAAAACAAAAAAACCCAATACAAAAAGACCACTAGAAAGACCATTGAAGAGGTAATCTGACAGCTGGATATCAACAGCACAAGAGCTAGGGTGATAGAATAAAGGGGAACATGTCCTACAAGAAGAAGAATTAGATAAGTCAGAAGCTACCAATAGCGCTTCTATCTAGTCGACTCTTTTATTAACCACGTATATTAATTAGATGCTAATAAACAAAAATACTATTTGGATTGTGTATATATTTACTGTTATCTTCCCAAATTATGGTAAAATGTTGACATTTGTAAACACACTGGCTAGATTTTAAACATTCGGCATAGGTTTTCGTTGAGATCATGAATTCTGTAGATTCTTTAATATTGAGTTATACCGCATATTTAAATCTCTTTCCGACACAGTCCCATATAGACTATTTCCCGATAAGAAAAGGAGATATAAGTGAATGTAAGAACTGCATGTAATGGTCAGCGAGACTGAATCAACAGCAAGATAAGAAAGAAGTGTTTTATTTCGGGTAAGAATAATAGAAAACAATAGCTGGTACATAAAAAAGAAAGTCCTAAGAAAATTTGAGGTTACTCAGTATTTAGTTCTTATTTACTGTGATTGATATTAGATTGGATAACACGGAAATACAGAGTAATATTGAGTGATGCCTGAAGTCTACTGATAATGTAGAGTTAGTAGACAATATTAAAGGGGTTAAAGGTTTGAACACTTTGAATGTGAATTTTAAGATATATATTTACGACTACAAATAAGATGATAACTTTGATTAAAATGATTTAAAAAAATAATAGTTAGTTAAAATACCGTAGATGGAATAGAAGGATGTGAGTGGTCTGGTTTGTATGAGCAAGACTCCAATGAAACTAAAAGTAAATTTCTATAAAACCAGCTATGATCTTCTAAACTTAATGTAAGGCAGTTAAAAGAAAGAAGAATGGTGGTGAAGATAAGAATGCTTAGATGGATTAGAAGGGTAAAAAAACACGATACAACTATAAATACATGTAATAAGAGTCCAGAAGTAGCACCAATTGATGCTAAGAGTATAATTGAAGATGTTTAGGGTATATTAAACGTTGAAAGGAAGAATTGCACAATACGAAGAATTGCCGAGTTTTAAATTCCTGCAAGCAGTATGAGAGAAAGGTCAACTAAGTTTTGGCGGGAGACATATGTGTCAGTGAGATTTTTATTAGTATGATCCTAACTAGAAACTTACAGAGAAATTTTATTACCAATACTACATCGCAGGAATGAAGGTTAAGAGAATGACGCATTCACATAGTTCTCTCCTTAATTATATGATATCTTCTTCTTCTTAAAGTGCCTATCCGTTCCGGATGTTGGCGATCATCACGGCTATCTTTACTTTGTTTATTGCAGCGCGGAACAGTTCAGTGGTAGTCGTGTTATACCACTTTCGTAAATTTTGAAGCCAGGAAATGCGTCTTCTTCCCGGTCCTCTCTTACCATTTACCTTCCCTTGGAGAATCAGCTGGAGAAGGCCGTAACGTTCTTGATTTCTCATTACATGTCCTAGATATTCCAACTTTTTAGTTTTGAAGGTCATGAGAATTTCACATTCTTTCCCCATTCTACGCAGGACCTCCACATTAGTAACTCTGTCAACCCAGGATATACGTAAGATGCGCCTATAACACCACATTTCGAAAGCTATATATCATATGATATATCTATATTATATGATATGATATATATTGTATGATATATCTATTCACAAATCGAAAAAAAAATTATACATAAGTAAGCGGCTTGTACGAAATAAAGAACATTTTCTACCTGACTAATCTTTCTCCCACACATTCTACTCGATTGGATCACTAAATCAACCTTTTTTATTAATAGAAGCACTCCTAATTGATTGGTAATTGATTGAAAAATCAGTTTTTATTGAATATTGTGTATACAAATGACTTCATTTGATTTTATAATAGCTGTTGTGATAGAATTATATTTTATTTCCGATAGTATAATAAATAAAACCTGTTTGGGTACTAACACACGCGATGTGGAATGCACTCTCTCGACGTTCATAACCTACCCCAATGGTAATTCTTTTGAGATAGTGGGACACCTGTGGCTCTGCCAGATTGAACGGAATGGTAATATGGGTTTTTTGCTTTTGTTTTATTGTTGACGGAAGATCCGTGATGAAAGATAGATTATTGAATATTATATGTATTACTATATATTGTTGAAATGAAAATAATTTTAAAACACTAAATTCGGGAAGTTATTAAAATATAAATATTATTAAGAGTAAACTAATCGAAAGTTGTGAGCTTAGTAGGAATATATTATATTTATTTACTGTCTCTTTCCAGACAATCACTAAAAATATTAATGAGTACTTCAATTTTTGAATTTATCTTTGTTATAGTAATAAACAGTTCGATCGGTCAAATCGGTTCTTATATTATGGGCGTTACATTTTTATACCTAATTGTCAGATTATACTTTGAAAACCTTTAAACAATTTTTTTTCACGAAAGTGACAGTTTGGGTATCAGTTCACGACAAACACTTTGAAGGAAGAGAAGACATGTATATATATATATATATATATATATATATATATATATATATATATATATATATATGTATATATATACATATAATATATATATATATATATGTATATATATACATATAATATATATATATATATATATAGATAATATACATAAAATAAATAATAATATTTTTACGGTTACACGAAAAATATACCTACACAATTACAGTATTAGGAATAAGGCATAATAAGGGAAAACTCATGTCCAAAGCCTAAATATTTTGTTAACTAGTGACACTTGTATACAACAACGTGTAATGAGAATTTAATTCGTTAAGAAGAAACAAAAGCAATCGAAGCTGCAATGGTTCGTAAATAATTTGCATGTCAACATTTATAAGCAAACACCTTGTCCGCATTACTATTACACATGTCTTGTTTGCCATCCGAGCTAGTGTGTAAATTGCCAACTGGCCTACTGCAATAGCAGTGTTGTTTATATCAGTGACGCTCGTAGCAGGCGGAGTTTTATATGAAAAGTATGACTAGAACTGTTGACTAACAACTATCACAACGTTTGACATCGTAATGGAGATTTATTTTAGAGTCTAACTGTACCACCAATGGAGAAACACTTAAATTTTAATCATAGATCATGTGGACAGCTTAATTACAGCTAATACTTCCTACAAGCAGCATGAATTTTGCATTTGCTGATATATAAGTGTTTTAAAATAAAATTAGGCATAGTTAGATTAATAAAACTAAGTATAGTACCTAAAAACACGAAATATTTGAAAAAATAATAAAATAATAAAATTCTGGCCATACGTGTCTTTATTAGTTGCCATCAAACTGTTTTATGCAAGCGAAAGCAATACACGTAATGACTTTTATTCTTCTGTTGTACTAATGATAGCTTGGAAAGGCTTCTTTATACTTCATCTAATTTACTTACCGTTGCACGTCATCCGCGTCATAGCCCGTGACGTCAAATGATACCAACACGAAATATTTACTCGGTAGGTGTGTTCTTTTTTAGAATCACTTTGCCGAGTACTCTGGCATTAAAGCCACTAGACATGTTTTATTATATACGCGTAGAAATAATATTTAAAGATTTCTATTAATGTTAACTTAAAGAAATACACAATAATATGTTTCATTTAATTTGTATAAATGCGTTATAAAGCGTTTTTATGAAAAACATTTGTTCGGAACCCACTGTAACTGTAATCGAACGAAGGTGCTAGTTTAGCATAAATTGGTAACACTTATTTGACAGTTGCGGTGTTGACTAATGTTAACAAGTAATGAAAAAATTTGTTTAGGTATTCCATTTTACATCTTTACACGACGCATACAACCGGATCAAATTGTTTTTAACAAGATTATTTTTTAACTCTTGTTTTGGTTCTATTTATTTACATTAAATATTAATTTGTTTTGTTGTATAATTGACTTTTGCAATAATTATGTGACCTATTTGACTTAAAATGGGTTCAGGTTTTTTTATACTTTGGCAACTATGTCAGCTTCAATCTCTGTCAATGATAGTGACCTGCAATGGTAAGTAAATTAGATGGACTGTATGTATGTAGGTATAGGTGAGCGGCGCACATCTACAAATATGCATAAAGTACCAAATAACCCGTTAAAAAAACAACAGATTTAAACAAAGTCGAATTAATTACTTACTCATTGGAAACAAAAACCTAATTAATTTTTTTTTGTAAAAATGGCAGCTAATTTGTTATGAACAATTTACTGCAAAATAAAAAAAGTAAAACATCGGTATTAAAAAACAATTCTCTTCCAGTTACGGGCGATATAAAAGCGAAATGAGAATATAAAATGTCAAATTCAAAAAATGATAACTTAGCCTTTACTAAAGCCTTTGAAACGTATAACCTTGCAAATTCTTTGTTGAGATACATCTTTTAAGCTAATTTTTTTTGCATATAGTCAGCTTTATGTTTAGTCCGTGATTATTTACATTGAATAAACACCGATTTTGCTTTTTCTAGAATTTTTGTTATGGATGAAAAATTAACACCTTCTTTAAAAAAATGGGCAAATTAAATTGATTGTACACACAAAATTTTCAAATAATAAATACTATATTCATGGGAAAATTATTTTGCCTGTCGTGAATTGTGTATATTCTGCAGACAAACAAAAAAAGGGAAAGTAAAATTCTTTATCAATATGATCAAAATTTTAAAGCGATGCGTCAAGTCAAATTGCTTAAAAGTTATTTTATTTCTTTATCCCAAATTAAATCTTGTTGCAACAATATAAGTCAGAAAATGATGAAGTTACAGTAATTATATGAATAGCTTATAAAAACAGGATTGCTCTATTAACATTTAAAAAAATAAGAAAATTATTATAAATATCGCAAAAATATTTTACAAAACATCGATTTTTCATCAAGTAAATCGAAACAATTACAATAACTTTTTAAACATTGCCTGCAGGAAAATATTTTTTCATATTTGAAAAGCTTGCATTTCTCTACAGTTTTCTAAGTTAGTCTTTTTTTTTTAATTGACAACAGCTTTGTTTATAAAACTTAGGAGATCTAACTACCGTCATTTGAAACAACCTCTTTTAAACTTTTTATGTACAAAATTCTATAAAGATTTCCATTTATTGGAATCTTTCACAAAGCTTCAAAAAGTGGTCCACACAATCAGCCAGCTTTCAAACTGACGGGAACTGTGGAGGGGAAACGAGCTATTAACTTTCTCCTTGTTTCTTGTTTATGGACTTTGACGTTTCTTTTTTTAATTTGTATGTACCTTTTGCGTATATTAAGAATATATACGATTTAAATAAATAAATTTTTACGTTTTTCTTTCATAAGTTATCCGTAGAATTACTGTAACTTCACCATTTTCTGACTTATATTGTTGCAAAAAAAATTAAATTGAATAAAAGATAAATAATGAAGGAATTGGCTTTAGTCTGTCGCAAGGTTTCAAATATTGTAAACTTTGTACTAGTTTATCTTTACGTAAAAACCATGAAATCAAACCAAAAATAATATCTGATAACATTATTTGTTTTGTGCGGTATGTATTTAAAAATTGTTAATTTAAAAATTTCGTTATCCATTTATCATTACCTATGTAATGTATACGTATTTTATACCCTATAGGAGAAAAAACAAAAACGATGTTTTTTGGATGTAAAAATTTAGGACTAAATGAAAGGTAACTACATTCAAACAAGATTAGTTTAAACTATACGTGAGAGACAATATTATTAAACTTTTGGTGAGGTTGTACGTTACGATTGCTTTAGTAGAAGCTAAGATGAATTTTTTTTAATTGACAACTGTTGGCCTCAATTCGCTCTTAAATCGCCCATAACTCGTAGAGAAATGTTCTTCCAAAAAAATGACACACGGCAAAAGGTGTTTATTTTTGCCAAATTCACCTAAATAAATGTATAGTAAAACCTATTTTTTATAATATATAACAAATTACCTGCCGTTTATACAAAAAAGTATTTTGGTTATTTGTTTTAAATGACATAATGAATGGATTCCACTTTGTGGAATAATAATTCAATATTATTTTTAGGTAGTTTAATGATAGCATTTCATTTGGCATTGCATGGCAAACTCCCCAAAATTTATTGTTTTAATCTTTAGGGGTGTAAATAGTAGTATCAATTTAACATTGCGACTAAATTTAGAAGTTGCGTCAGCTACCATCTTGATTTTAAAGGAGCACTGTTTTTGCACAATATCTTCGCCGTTTTTAACTTTTCTTTAAAAATAGTAAGATTAAAATTATTGCAAATTCAAATTCCTACAATTTCTATTTTACAATTTTTTTCGTGTGGTCAATATTTTCCGAGTTAAGGGAAAGATACTGAAAGGGGTGGAAGAATAATTATCGAATTACCTCGTTTATTATTCTCTTGATTGGATCCTAGGTTCCTTCCTGTTTATGGCTTGCAGCTGATGCTACGGTTCGTTAGGCTAATAATTTAAATACTAATTTTAGCAAAAAATAGAAGAGAGTAAGGTTGTTTAAGATATAATTGTCTCCATTTTTTTATGTACATTCATGTTGTAAAGTATTAATAAATGAAATAATTCAATAATTGTATTAAGTCACTATTTTTCCCTAAACTCGGCAATTATCGACTGCACGAAAAATTTACACAGAAGAAATTGTAGAAAATCTTAATTATAACAATTGGAGTCTGTGCGAGCTTATCAGAAACTTGAATATGGCCGAGATATTAAAAAATAACAATACTCATAAAACCAATCCCTGCAAGGTCTTACGCTCGCGCCTTTACCACATACGTATAACCTCAAATATTAATATTGACAAAAAATTAAGGAAATCAAAACTGTATAAAGTATAAAAATATTGACCACATGAAAAAAATTGTAGAGAAGAAATTGTAGAAAATCGCATTTCAACAATTTCAACCTATACCATTTTTGTTGAAAAGTTGAAAATGGCGGAGATATTATGCAAAAATGGTTCTTCATTTTTCTTTTCAAATTCCCACACATTATAGTCCCACAAAAAAAAAAGGTAAAAAACATTATTTTGATAAATCTTGATAATCTATAAACAAAAGGTACAATGAGAATCTGAAACAACAATATATTATGATCATGTTCACATAAAGTTATAAATCTTGACAAAAAAAATTTAAAGAATGTTAAATCAATTTTTACTTGATAAAAACAATAATCTTTTTAAGAACTGAACATATGGTATTAATTAAATAATAACAATTATTTTTTAATATAAGTGCAATATATATAACAAATATATGATATCGTGTAATGCGCTTTTATGAAGTAAATCAAGTTGCAATATGATGGTGATTAACAGGCATCTATTGCGCATTGGCTATTGTCTAATTGTTTCTTTTTTGTTGGCTTGATCAAACAATTGGGTAACTTCGGTACAATGATACGCCGATTTTATCTACTTTCCAAAATTCAATGCATTAAATGAGCATTAAATTACGGTTTTATTTCAAAATGAAAGTGAGGTGGTTTCTTTTTGCTTATTAACTTTTTGCTAACGGTTTGTATAACATTTAAGTCAAATTTTATATATTTTCTATTATCAAGTTTAGTTATATTGAGAGATTAAAATGATTCAATTAGATTCTATCATTATATTTTTTTATAATAGAGGAGTTTATACGAGTATACTATATATATATATATATATATATATATATATATATATATATATATATATATATATATATATATAAAACATGGGAGGAAGCAATTGATAGACGGATGTCTGAAAAAACATAAATATCCAAAAATCAGATTGGATTTATGCAAAGAAAATCAACAATAAATGTAATTTTAACTATAAAGCAACTAAGAGAAAATATAGAAATAAAGAAATAAACCCTAATGTGTTATTCTCAATATGAAAATTTATGGAGATCCTAACATTAAAGCTAGAGCAGGATTGATGAAATAAAATTAGCAAATAATCAAGTAGTAGAAACATTCAAATGTAACGATAAGGAATATTCTATAAAACTATCACAAGATCTACTATAATGCACAGAACTGAATGTTAAATAATTAAAATTAAAAGAAAAAAGAACGAATGCACAGAACACAAATGATACAAATAGAAATTGATGTACTAGGGGAACTCTAGGGGAGGTAACGATTGATGACAAAAGAGAGCATGGAGTAAGATGGTTAAGTCTAACGATATTCACATAATACAAAGAATTACTGAGTTTAAATTCCTGGAAGCAGTAGAAATTGAATACCAAATATGACTTGGTTAAAAAATTTTGGAAAAACGAAACAGGTTTGTTGGTACCAGAACCAAGGTAGAAAATTGGGGAGAAATGTAACAAAAAAGTCAAATACGCATGAGGATAAAGGTAAAGAGAATGATAATAAATTATAGTTACCATTTAAAAACGATTACACGTAATTGTTATATTACTTGGAGGAGTATGTAAACATCGCCCAGTATAAAGAGTCTGAAGTAGGCATAAAGAAGGTAACCGAATCTTATATACGGACCAAAGAATTAAGTTATAAGTTAAAAGGTTACAAGATAAGGATGTCCAATGGAAATCGTCCATTTGAGGGTTAATAGAGAAATGTCCCGAAATCGGAGAATACTTTTTTATATTATCCAGAATAGTGAAATATTTTGTGTACTTAAACTATAGATTTAGAAATAATAATAATCAGTACCGTTTTTTACCAGTTTTTATTGTTAATCAGTTGTTGGAATAATAAATTCCTAAGCGGAAAATAATTGGTCGTGACTTTGATAGTCAATTAAACGGTTTTTTTTAATATAAATTGTTATTATGGGTTACGTAACTTATCTAGATTACACATAGGGTTTATTCCTCGTAATATATGTAGACTGATTTCTAAATTGAGATAGTTAGTTTTATTCACGCAATTATAAATGTTATATTTAAACGACAGTGACCTTTGTGGTTGGCATCACATTATTAAGGAGAAAAGGCAATATCTGCAACCTGGTACTGGAGTTTTTCGTCATACCTCATTTAAGATTGCAGATTATTCGTATATATTTAACAGTAACCAAAATATTCAGTTATAGATTTTAAAAAGAGGTGTGAGAAACCCGTACCAAAAAGTTTCGTGGCTTAAAAAATCCTAAGGACCAAAAAAATAATTAAAGTAAAGGTGCAAATTTTATAAAATGCAGAATACATAGATATAAAAAGTATGAGAGGTATGTCATAATTACGTCAGATGTGCATATTTCTTCTTCACTCTTCTTTCTCTTTAGTTAATTTGGACATCCAACGTTTGCACTATTTGGTTGGTGGAAAATATTAACAGTAGAAGAAATTAAAATCAGTAGAGATTATGTATATAGTTAGTGTTCACTTGAATATCGTAGAGTAAGGACGTATTCCTCCGAGTGCGATAGCAAAAAGTGACCACCGGTAAGAACAATTAAAATCTAGTTATTAAAATTCCAGTCATTAAAATAAATAGTAAAGTGGCAGTGGCGTACCAAAAAATTCAGGAACATGTACCCAACTCCCCAACAATATTTGCCACTAGAATACACATCCGAACATGTACCAAACCACATATACTGGCAACCGACAAATATTCCTATATCAAATATTCCACAAAATCAATTCGCTCTTTCACCACAACTACAACAATTTCCACCACTACCCCAATCAATTTACTAGTAATACCTACTAATCAACCCATCTACTGTAGCGAAGACCTCAAACACAAAGCTAAAACTTGCAATTACACATTCAGAAAACTCGGATATAGAGTCTAGCGAAGACGACCATCGAGAAACCCAAAATAAAAACAAGTCAATCTCACCACCAACAAAAACACAAAATCGATACAGTACATATTATCAAACGCCGAGAGCCCTGAACAGACTGAAACAGAAAAACAACAGAAAATACCAAATCCACCTCCAATATTCGTATATGGCGTCAAAAACTTTAAAGATATGGTCGGTAACTTTGCACAAATTGTGAAGGAAGAAACCTACTATACCAGAACTCTGCCAAAAGACACTGTCAAGATTACAACATATACAATAGATATATACCGGAAACTAATAATAAATTTACGAGAAAAAGAAATTATTCACCACACTAATCAAATAAAAGAGGAACGTGCCTACAGAATGGTAATAAGACAGATCTATCACTCTATACCCAGAACAGATATAACAAAGAAACTAGAAAAAAGCCGTCCATAAAGTACGCAATAAAACTAACGTTCGACACAGACAAACAAAGGAACCCTTATCTTTATTTTTCATAGACCTTGAACCCAACAGTAACAACAAAGAAATATTCAATTTAGAATTCTTATGTCACACCAAAATAGCAGTCGAGGCACCAAATAAAAGAAACTCAATCATCACAAATGTATGCGAGATCAAGCATACGGCCATAGTAAAACATATTGCACTAAACCGTATTACTGCGTCAAATTTGGAGAACAATATGATACAAAAGATTGTAAAAAACCTAGAAGCACTCCAGCTGTGCATAGTGTGCACTATGTAAACAAGATCACCCTGCTAACTATAAGGGCTGTGTAGTCTACAGGGAACTAGTATAAAACAGACATATGCAGAAAAGAGAAAACCAACAGCCTCAAAGAACAACATTCAACAGCCCACATGTATGTACTGAAAGAAATCAGCTGAACACCACTTTACAAAACCATCAAAGAACATATGCAAACGTGACAGCACATCAAACCAACCACGATTCAGAATCTAAAACTAATATAGAACTATAACTATTATCATTCCTAAACAAGTTCAAAAACATGTTTTCGCAACTCATGAGTCAAAATAGTATGATATTAAACTTACTAACACAAGTCATTAACCAAAGAAATTCTTAAACATACTTAGAGTTGCCACATAGAAATGGCCTGCTAAACCATAAGCAAGAAGGAATTACTTTCTTAAACCTGAATAAAATTAATGTTGTGCTTATTTCAGAAACCCACCTTACCGATCTAACTACGTTCAATATTCCGCTCTATATCACATACTGCACACCTCATCCCGATGGTACAGCTCATGGTGGCTCGGCTATAATCATCCGCAGCTGCATATCACATCATGTATTGCCGAAATATGCAACAGAAAAAATACAAGCAGCAATCGTTCAAGTAAATGCAACGCCATAGCACTTTACGCCATGGCGTTGAACGCTTATATCTGCAATGAATAGCCCACCTCGTCAGGCTATCTACACAGTTGAATACAAATCCTTCTTCAAATTAATTGGCAGCAAATTCGTAGCCGGAGGAGACTGGAATGCGAAACACACACACTGGGGCTCAAGCCTCATAACAGCAAAAGGTTCCTCCTACTTAAATCCTACATATCTTATAGATATTTCTCTATAAAATTCAAAGACCAACAATCCAACCTCTGTCCTATCAACTCCAGAGCTTCTCAGCGTAGTGTTCTAGGGCCACTGCTCTTCTCACTCTACACAGCCAATATACAAGAGATTAATAGTAATAATACTACAATCGCTTCCTTTGGTAACGACGTAGCAATACTAGCTGTAAATGAAGATCCCATATAAGCCTCACAAAACCTGCAACATCATCTGAACTCTGAACATACTCAGTGATTGGTATACGAAATAGAGAACAAAAGTAAATAAAACAAAATCAACTCAAATAACATTTACCAACCGTCACAACGTATGCCCACCTGTAAGAATGTAAAATGTAAGAATACCAACAGTTACAGACGCTAGAGACCTTGGCCTCTATCTTGACCAACGTTTCACGTGGAAGAAATATATTCAGACCAAAAGAAGGCAGTTTGACTTAAAATTCCGGCAAATGTATTGGCTCCTTGGACGTAAATTAAAACTTAACATCCAAAATAAAATTCTTCTATACAAAGCCATACTCAAACCTATCTCGTTCTACGTACTACACTTATGGGGCTGTGTAAAGCCAACATCGATTAATATTATCCAAAGATTCTAGTCTAAAGTGCTAAGATCGATAGTAGATGCACCATGGTACATAAGTAATCAAACAATTCACTACGACTTAAAGATTCCTTTCATCAGAGAAGAAATCCATGGAGCCACGGAGTCACAAAATGAACGTACCATTCACCATGAAAATGAGCTATTAAGGAAATTATTCAACAATGGTCCAGCCACAAGAAGACTAGATAGAACCTGGCCCCAAGACCTACTTCAAAACTAAACCAAAATTGAATAAGGTGAGACATCATTGGATGTCTCTCCTTCACGCCCAAAACCTGTAACACATTTACTTAACACTTACTCTGTAATGACGTAGATTGTAAATAAACATAATTATAAAAAAAAGGTGATATAGTTTCACGTTTTACATAGCCTTAATATTTACTTAAATTAATTCATTATAATTTTTAACAAATACATATAACCATCATAATCTTTAAATATTTAAAATATCTATTGAGAATTCTATTGATAAAATAAAACACTGTAACATGAAATGAGCTATATTTGAATAATATTTTAAAGTCTACAAAAATCATTAACTATTTGTAACATACCAGCTACAACCAAAAGCAGTTACAATTTTTTTTAAATAGTTTTTAGTTCATATTAGATCATACTAACACACCATGTATTTGAGCACGATCTATTGGAATTACAGGTATCTACTTTCTCAATTGTGTTGTTGGGTAATGATGAATATTCACGATTGTCTACAAAAAGTATTCGTTTAGGCACGCTTACCAAATGAATGAAATTAAACTAACAAAATATTTTACGGTTATGAAACCAATTTTATAATAAACTTTTGTTTCTGCTGTGAATTATACTAATAAAGTTGTAGTAAAATAAAAGTTTTTTTAATATTAGAAAATCTTTACTGTCGATACATTTTAGTAATTTTAGAATAATTTAAAAATTTTATGTATTGTAGATACATGCAATTCGGCTTCAGAAACGAAGTGGGAACTCGTAAGGCTATATTCTCACTTCATATACTTTCACAGAGAGCCCGTTATATAAATATGGAAATATACGCCTGCTCTATAGTCTAGCACAAAGCATTTGATTGCGTTAAACACCAGAGACAAGCAGAAATATTTAGAGCAACGAGTATAGATGAGGTGACTTACGAATCATCACAGAACGTATTGGCATCAGATAACTCAAGTAAGGGTGAAGAGCAGCATATCGAAGGAGATATTAATCATAAAAGGTGTATGACAGGGATGCATGTTTTTCCACTTCTCTTTAATGTGTACTCGGAAATCTTTGCTAAAGCTCATACAGGTAATAGCGCTGAAATCATTATCAACGGCAAAAAATTAATAAAAAATCATATGCCGATGATACAGTTGTTTTTCCAACAGCTTACCGGAAATAAAGAAACTTATAGACGGTATTGTAGAATGTAGCAAATGGAATGGCCCATATATGAACATAAACGAAATAAAACTTACAGGTTTTTTCAAACTATAAACACAAGCTGTCCTGAATACATGACGGAATCATTGAACAGGTGTCATCCATCAGATATCTGTATGTACTAATAAATAGTAGTTGCAATTCATCGAAAGAGGTAGTATTAAGTATTGAACATTCTGGGAAGACGTTTATTGAAATAAAATAACTTCTTCATTGGGTGGGATCTAGACATAAGACTGCGAATCTGAATGCTGCGCAATTATGTATTCCCAATTTCTCCAAGGCAATAAAAGCTAAACTCTTAACGCCTTTAGAAAAAAATGTATATTTATAGGAGAAGACAACGTGTATTCTGGAACAAAAGAACTACAAACACCGCAGTTTTTAATAGAATGCAGAAGAATAAGGAGCTGATGTCAACGATCCAAGAGCTAAATTATATTGGGCATGTATTAAGAAGAGACAAATATAAAATACTTCGGTTGATCACTAAAGGAAAATCAAAGAGAAAAGCAAGAAGACAGCATTCTTGGCTAAAGCATCTGCAACGTTGGTTCAGCAAATAGTCGATTGTGAACTTCAGAGGCCCTGTTTTGCGCGTAGCTAAAGCCAACTGAATCATCAACCTTTAAAGGGAGACGGCACAGCAAGAAGAAAAATACTTGCAAAATTGTAACTGTTCTAGTAAGAAGTAAAAACAACGTAAAAGTATAACAAACATCCAAAAGAAAAATATTACGAATAAGGGAAAAACGACAAAATTGTTAGTTATTTAGATTATACAGTAAATGAAAACTGTTCCGTTAAGATAAACCAAATATGAAAAATTGAATATAATATAGATGAAATAAAAAGACTTTTTGCTATCTAATTTCACTGTATAACAATATATTTTTTTTTATTTCTTGACTTTTTTATAATCTATATGACATCTCGTGTTGAGCTATTTATTTAAATACTATTGCTTAAAGACTTCTTTTCTTATCTATTATTAATTATATCCTGCGATATAATCTATTTATATTTATTTTTTGACATATTAATTTTAAATCCATATTTTTACTTCGACGCGTATGCTTTGTTTCTACTATTTTCGTTTCTTCATTTCTCAACAATCTTAGTAAGTAAAACAACTAGCGAGTGTTGTATAATTAACTGTGGGTCTATACTTTGCCAACTAACGTGTGTTTAGTATGTTTCTCAATAATTTTTAGTTAATTGTTTAAAGGTTGTGGATTTCAATAAGTATGTAGCACATTTCAATTATCATGTCAGCTGTATTTTGAACATTCAGTTTTTTAAACGAACTGTGGAAAACACACGCAACGTTATTGTTTAAATTTAACGTTTCTCTGAGTAACAAGTTTTATGTAATTTACGTCGCAATGAAAAATTTAAATTTGACTATAAATAGCTAATAAATGAAAATTACTAAGTTCTCGGGAAGAACCGCGTTGATAAATTAAAACTCGACGTTTCGGCACCCATTTTGGAGACATTTTCAAGAGAGATACGGTTCCGTTCGAGTTCGGGGTCTCAATCTGCCTACTCCCCTCACTCGTGACGTACAAGTATCGTGTTCTGTAAATGTACAAGAACCGTCAAACGGCACTGAGGTCTCAAGATGCCTACTCCTCAGTGTCGAGTGTCGAGTGACGAGCTGTTTCACGAACTGTGACGAGTGTTCATCTCTGCTGTTTCTAACATCCTTTTCGTCCTCTCTGTGTCAGGTCTTGTTTCTGCCGCGTATGTCATTATTGGTCTGATGACTATTTTGTAAATTCTGCCTTTCATTTCTTTCCCAATATTTTTATTTCTCCATATTGTTTCGTTCAGGCAGCCTGCGGCTCTGTTTGCTCTATTCACATGATCTTCCACTTCAGTTTTGAGCTTTCCGTAGCTAGATAATGTAATGCCTAGATATTTAACCATCGCTTGTTCTATTATCTGACCTTCTAGCTCCAATTTACATCTTAGTAAATTTGCTGTTGTAACCATTCATTTTATCTTTCTTGGGGAAATTAACATGTTAAATTTTCTGGCGGTTATATTAAATTGATGCAGCATACGTTGTAAATCATCTTCACTTTGAGAGAGTAGTATTGCGTCGTCTGCATAGAAGCAATAAAGTTATGTATATAATAATTTCGTTTGTTTTCTAAGAAATATTTAATAAAAAAATGTACCCACTATAAGAAATATTTATTAAAAAAATGAACCTTAAAATATACTTTTAACATTCATTCAGTATAGATTTTAATTAAGACAATTTTAATCACACTGACGTAATGAGGCATTAGTAATGCCATATTACAATTTCTTTTATATTATTAATGTTAAACTTTATTTAACAGACGACCGTTTACATTGTAGCACGATTCCGAATTGCGAAATTCTTCAGTTAATATTGTTTTCTACGATAAAGCCTAGTTTATTAATAGACGTTCATTAATTTAAAAATGAATCTACTTTCTACTGCATATTCCCGTTAATTAGCAATTGACTCCTACACGAGAGCGTATATGGAACGGTTTTGTTCTTTTTGTAGAACTCAACTACCGCAATGCATTTCTCATGATTATTTACACTCGGTGGACCAATGGCCGGCTAGCGCTAGACTCGGATGTCGGGCAAAGACCAAAGTTATTATAAAGCTGACAGCACCAGGTATGTGATATAAATACTCGTGTGCGGGATATTACAAAATGAATAAATGCCGATGGGTTTGGTTACAAATATTTGCGGCGGGATAGTCATTTCCTAAATAATAAAAGGTGTTTTGTAGCTGTCACAATTTAAAAAGAAAGGAATAAAATGATAAAGTGACTGCGTTTACTTTAAAACGAGTAGTATTTTTTATACTGAAATTGTAGTGTTTACCTTTTTATTGAAAATGTTGCAATGTTATAACGTCTGAAAGATGGTACCAGGAAGATAATATTCGTATAAAATAAAGGGAAAATCTACGGATTCCGAAAACTAGAGACCAAAAATATAGTTATAATACCTAAAACCGAAAGTTTTGTTCATGTATCAGTGAAATATTGTACGAACATAAAATTACTTTGGTTATGTGCAAACTAAAAATCTCAGAAATAAGAAAGTTACCACAAACTAGATCCTCAAAAAATATAAAAATAAATAGTACAATTAAAGCTTAAAGAAGGCTTAGTAAGCCTTTTAATTTAAAGTAGTCCAAAGATTTTTAACAGAACAAGTACCGAAATGAAATAAGGTAACTCAAAACTAGTGAAGAAACGAAGTATTTATATTTATAGCTATGAAATACTACAAAATAGTGTAGACTATTTTGCAGAATATAAATTTTTATTAGATTTAGTTTGAAAATTACTGAGAGCACAGTTTTATGACATAGTGCATTTGTATTTTAAGTTGTGTTGTATTGTATTCAAAGTCAAAATTTGACAAAAAAAAGGAATCGGGGAACTGATTTTAATGCCCATCAATTTTAAACAAAGGCCTATGTGACAAAAATAATTAACTAAAGGATTCATGGATGATGTTATCAGTGATTGTATCAACAATTGTACTTTTTTCATTCCTTTTATTAAAAGTTATGTAGATGATTTAGTTTTGGCACTTCCTAAACACAAAATTCATGAAACAGTCAACATTTTCAACAATCATAATCAACATATACAATTTACAGTTGAGGAAGAGGTAGATAATTTTCTACCATTTCTTGACATGAGAATTGTAAGAAATACAGACAATATGTTGAAAACCAGATGGTTCAGAAAACCCATATGTAATAATAGATTTATAAGCTATTACTCTCATCATCTAAATAAGATGAAAATGAACCTTATAACAGGATTAAAAGAACGTGTTTTAAAGCTTTCTCATCCAGAGTATCTACAAGAAGATTTTCAATTGTTAAAAAATATTTTAATTGAAAACTCTTATCCTTTAGATATGCTACATAGGATGCTTTTTTCTAATATTGTTAATATAAATAAGTTAACACCATTTTTTGCTAAATCTCAAAACATTGTATCTAAAAATCAGAATATCTATTATCATTCACTGCCTTTTATACCATCATTAACACCTAAATTAATACAAAGACTAAAGGTTATTGACAATATCAAAATAGCAACAAAAAACATCAAAACTATTTCATCTGTATATTCCAAAACTAAATATCCTATAGACAAATTTGAAAAAACAAATGTAGTATACAGCATTAGTTATACTCAGTGTGAAGCTGAGTATGTTGGTGAGACCGGAAGAAATCTTTTAAATCGCATTATTTCTCACAAAAGTGATTGCAGAATTAAAAAACCATCTTGTGCTTTGGCAGAGCATGTAATCGATAAAGGCCATATTATGGATTTTGATAACATTAAAATGTTATGTAGTGAAAGTAATAAATTTAAAAGGACTTTTTGGAAATGGTCTGTATTAGCAAAAGTGATAATAATTTAAACAAAAGATCAGAAATTCAAAATCTAAGTAAAATTTATAATTATATTATTTCTTTATAATTTATATATGAAACTTGTAAAATACCACATTTTAATTTAATTTTCCATATATCTGTTATATTTTTTCAGACAACTATCAATGGTAAATAAATCTTCTTCTTTTTTGTTACTAAACAAAAAAGAATTTTTAAACAAAATTTTATTTTTGGCAATATATAATTGTCAAAAATAAAAATTTTAAGTTGGCATTTATGACATTGAGGCTTATTTGTAATTGGTTGCTATTTTAACTTATTTATAAATTCAATTGTTTTTGTGTTAAGAAAATGTTTTCAAAATTATATTAATATTAAAATTTCAGAGAAGCATTGATTAGATAAGGACATTTTTGTATTAATTCTTTTTGAGATGTATTAGCAGCAATTTTATTAACCAAACTAATTTTATTTGGTGAGTTAACAAAAAAAATTTTTCTTTCTAAGTTTAACTTTGTAAGATATTTTGTCTTTTTTAGCAGCTCTTGATAATAATTGTAAACACAATTGAAAGCTCGAGATAATAAATAGTTAACCAATGGCCCCTTTTATTGACTCCAACCCATCCAAAACATGTATATATATACATATATATATATATATATATATATATATATATATATATATATATATATATATATATATATATATATAAGTATATATATATATAATTTTTTAAAATTGTTATTGACTAAAGATACAAAGTTAAGAAGTAAATTACAGTTCGGAATGCGACACGAATGATAATAATAGCCAATATGTCAATATAAAGGCAGATAATATCTGTTTCTATAGTCAGGGTTGTGGTTAATGCCTAACTATCCAATTAACCAGCCCTAATTGTATCTGCTACGCCACATTTATTTTCTAATTAGAAACAAGATAGAATTGTTTGATATCATTGTCCGCATTGTCAACGTAAGGAAATTAATTAAATTCCCTTTGACGTGCGTTATGTTGAAATTATTTTATTGAAATTTTTTTAAATCGTTTTATATTTATGAAGAGACTTATTTGGTGTATAGGTAAGTTAATTAGTCATTTTATACCAACACAGTGTTCAAACGCCTAAGAAAAAAGAAGAGAATAATGAAAAATATTTATTCGCTTAAATTAATTTTTATTATTCCTTAGGTGGTAAAAACTATCAGAAAATCACTAAAAAACAAGAATTACTATATAAGTGCATTTCTAGATATATCTTAGACATTTGACAAAGTTTGGCATGTAGGTTTTATATCTCCAAAATGAAATACATATTTTCCTGTCACAAAAGTATACTTTTAATATTGTACCTGACAGATCAAATCAAAAGAGGTGGATCAATCACTACCATGTTTGAAATATTTTGTTTTTTTTTAGAAAGAAGCATACTGGGCTCCAGCTTATACTTAATATATAGGTATGTACATCAGATATACCAACCACCAACAATACAACAATCGCAACATACGCTGATAACACAATTATCATGGCTTCAAATTCTGTAGTATCATAAGCATCCCAGATATTGCAAATCCACGTGCTTAAACTAGAGAGCTGGCTTAAACTATGGCGAGTTTAAGTCAACAGTTTTAAATTAACACAGATAACGTTTATGATAAAAAGTGAGACGTGCACCAGTTTTCATAAACGACATTGCATTATCAGTTAATAACGTGGATAAATACCTGGGAATTCAGAGAAAATACCACCACAAATCGACGGAACAACAAATACATTATATAACATACAAAAACATCAACGATTTCAATTAAATGCTGCTCTAGATGGGTATTGCTCATTGGTATGTTATTAGCCATAGTTTATATCACGATTTACAGGTACCAACAAAAAGCGAAGCTATAAGAGTTCTACAAACAAACCAGAATATTCTGCCATCCAAATCCGCTAGCCGTGGGATTTACTGGGCATTTATTCTTTCTGGGCCAATTTCATTTTTTACAATAGGGTAGTAAGATAGCAAGAATTCTTGAATGGATATGTTGGATCGGCGTTCATGTTTATATTTATTTAAATTTATCTATTTTGGGTCGTACAAATATTAGTCCTCCTTACAGACATTTTGTATCTTATATAACTGTCTCTTATCATATTAATTTTTCTGTATTTCTTTCTTACATTTTCCAGAAACTTGAAGAAATAGAAAGATGAAATTCTATATAACCTACATACAAATTATGCATATATTGTATCTAAATTAGATCATACCAAAATCAAAGCTATATCAAAATCGAACGAGGAGAAAATTTTGTCAATTTATAGTAGAGAAATCAGAAATATTTGTCAATGAGACGATATACCTAAAAAATCACTATTAAGATCATTTATTATAAAAGTGAATGGCAAATTAATAAATAAATTAACAATGTGCCGATGAAACCTTTATACTTTGCAGAGTTCTGGATGCCTGCAGCGCCTACTTGACAAGATATCAGTTAAAGAAGATCTAAAAATCAACACGGCAAAAACGAAGATATTGGTGGTAAACCGGAATGTAACTAAACCAGTGCACATACATGTATACGCTTTAGAGAAAGAACAAAAGTTTTTAAGTTCCTTACCTGGGCAGCTGGATCAGTGATGATCTGAATCCTGACTTAGAAATCCAAGCCCGAATTGGTGAAATGGCCAGGCCAAACTTTTGGAAAATTTTAAGCATTGTATGCGATAAACCACTCGATATGCAATTAAGATGATAATTTATTAAATATATACTACCCCGTCATATGAAGTTAAAGCATGGCCGCTGAAAGTTACCAGTTTGAATAGACCTCAAATATTTGAAACTTGAGTAAATAGACGAATGTTACGAATAACTTGGACTTACTAAGGCATTAACTTGGTAGTTCTCCATCGAATGAGCAGAGAACGTGAGCTCATTGAAATCATAAAAAACTGCATATCTCGGACATGCAACGAAAAACAGATACGATTTTCTACATCTCGTAATCGAGTGTAAGATTGAGAACAAACTTGGACCAGGAAGAAGACAGAGCTACTAGCTTATAATAGCTTCAATCTTTCGAGATTGGACTGGCTTGGACCCGAAGGGCTCGATGAGAAAGAACCAAAACAGACAAGAATTTTCTAAAAATGGATGCCGATCTTCAACAGAAGGAATTCGAGTAAAACGATCCTTTACAATATGGGGAGATAATATACAATCTATTGTTTTCAAGCTATTTACTTGTTGCATGTTGATATAATTTACTATTTTTACAGGGAAGTCACAATTTTACTTTTAAATTAGTTTATTTTGACGTTTCGATTTTTATTTTGAAAATTAAAACGTCAAAACATTCTAATTTTAAAGTTAAATTGTGACTTATTCATAGTTAAAATAGTAAATAACATAAAATCTGCTTGAAAGAGAAATCAGTTATTCAAATATTCTATTGTCACTCACTATAGGAAAATTAAATTATATTTTTTAATTACGTTTTTAAAATATTGTGTACGTATAGCAATAAGTCGATTATTTTCTTTTAAAACAAACAATAATAATTGGATAATAAAATATAAATATACCCGCGAACTAACTAGTCTACAATCTTTAACTACTAACCCAATTTAACGCACTAACCAGCGGGACTTGGTGAAAAAATGAGATCGTGACATAAAATTATTTACAATTATTATTATGTTACCAGGCAATTTCATAATTTCGTCAACGAAGGCGAACCTTGCATGTCAACTTTACTGACACCTTTATTTAGTACCGATATTTGTTACCAAACCCACGAGGCGTTTTATTAAATTTTTCTTATAAGAATTTGTGAATTACGACTCATGCAATCTGTTATTGGTGAATATTACCAGTTAGTATATTTTAAGATCTAATCAATCGTACAAATCTTTTGAAGAAAATATTTGAAATATGGCAATATATTTATTATTACCAATGTTAGTATTTTTGAATTCCCTTAATCAAGTTAGTATCAAGGAATTATCAAATATTAAAACCACATAATTGATAAAATTTCTACTAGTGTCCTTGATGCGTATAGTAATAATGATAATAATAATACTAAAGCAGATTTAAGATTTAAGATTTAAGACGTTTGGCACGTAGAGAATCTTATTAATAATATTATTATCTAGATGCAAGCCGTAGAGCTTCCACTCTAAGGAGAAAATTCACCTATTCCAGATACCTACGATATCAGAAATATTATTTATTATGTATTATCAAAAAATAATAAAGTAGAAATAACGAATCTACGGCATTATTTAGGAAAAAGAGGACTTGGATGGATATATGTGAACAATTCGAAAAACAGTACATCGTGCGATTTGTGTAGTAGATAACACAATACTGCTTCATCTGAGATAACCATAAAAACCTTAAGAATCATGACAGTTGACAGAGCTTACAAAAATTAAAATTAAATTATCTAAGGGTAATAAACAATATTTTTCTTGTAGATAAATTTGTGTATTTTGGCTCCTTCATAACTGACAAGATTTGATCTGCAGAAATAAATCACCGGCTAGCAATTGCAATGTAAGCAGATTTACTGCTGGAGGCAAATGCTGAAAATACCATGGTTAGTCCAAACAACGAATGAATCTATGTTGAATAAGCTAAAAATAAAGAAAAAAAGTAAGCATGCAAATTTCAGAACAAATATTAGGCTATTTTCAACACGTGTTTCGAAGAAATGGTTTTGAAGAACTTACTATCCAGAGAAAGGCAGAAGGGAAAAGAAGTAGAGCTTTCACGTTATACAAAAACTATATTTTTGTTACTGTTGGCGATTAACTGTCAGAATATGCTAGAATGTCAGAAGATAGAGAAAAACAGAGAAAAGTTGGAAAAATCAGCCAATAGTTTCCAAAGAAACCAAGAAATATCTCATAATATTTTTCCAACAAGAAGAAAATTCACAGATTCGACTTTTTGAATACCGAGTAATTATAAGAAATAATCTCAAAAACTCGACGTAGTATCCTTAGAAGCGAAGTCATATGAGGTGCTCATAACCAAAAGGTAGTTACAGAACAAGTCCTTAATGACACACATAATCGAATTTTTGATCTTACAATACAAGAAACTTAGCCTGATGACAAGCAGCAAAAAAGAGGAGTTCTAAGATATACTGCGACATCACGTTTTAATACAATTTGTATCTGGGATGTTAAATAAAATGAGAATAAAAATATGAGATACATAACGAACAGTCAGTTAGTTATGAGTTGTTATGTATGTACTCATTTACTTATTTGGCATTGATAAGTGGACTAAAACTGAACCGAAAAGTAAGGACATTTTTACAAATGCACAATACTATCTTCCCTGAAAAGAAAAGTAAAAAGAACAACATTAACGGTACTAATTTAAGACCGTATTTTTAAAAGCTATATTAGAAATATATTATTATAAAGGCATATTTAGTTTGCATCGCTCAATTTGCATACAAAAACCACCACTCTCAGTAGGAAAGATGATCTTCTAAGAAACCTCTGCACAGGCGACATCCTAAGGTAGTGAGCAAACTATGTTGATAATACATTATACAGCTATAGGCGACATCAGAAATGATATTTTCCGAAACAAAGCATTGAATACTTCTTATTCATGATCAGGTTATCCCAATTAAAAATTAACTAAAGTATAATGTGAAGGCAATAAAAAAGTTAAACTTTTCCAAATCAAACATCTCCCTTACTGCCAATACAATCTAGGCAATGTGCTTAAAAGTGACAACTATAAGCTGGAGTAAGATCATACAAAAAAAGAGGTTAAATCTTTGTAAATGGGTATATTTTATAAAAAACCCTTAAAAGGGCTACATCAAAAACACGAACGTTTTTGGAACAACCGTTCCATTATCAGGTTAAAATTATTGCTGCTTCAGCTGGAGTTACCAGCTGAAGTCCGTTTGAAGAGGTTTACTCTCCGGACGCTGGAACTCACTTAAGGCATGGGTGTATGTTACCTGCACTAAAATTTAATTAAAATATTAAACATCAAATAATAATAATAACATTATGTACAATCTTTGGTAATTTTATATATTTTAAAGGGTTTTTACCCTAATATTTTGATGGCTCAGGCATGGTAACCTGTATTTTAACCTGATGATGGAACGGTTGTTCCGAAAACGTTCGTGTTTTTGATGTAGCCCTTTTAAGGGTTTTTTATAAAATATACCCATTTACAAAGATTTAACCTCTTTTTTGTGATACGTGGTATATAGCCAGCTGCAGAAATTATTTTCCTTGTAAATTTTAAGATCATACTATTCTCACAGACTAAGCTAGTCTACTAACACTAGACTACTAACTAGACTAACTAGGCAAACAACACTTATTAATTGGGTTATACCTAAGAACAACTGGCGCATTAAATATAACGGGAAGAACACCAAGTACGGAGATCTAAACATACAAATAAGAAGTAAATTATCATTTTTTCTACTAGTATTATTCGGAAACATTTTCTGGAGAACTTTAAACAGCTGAGTCTTAGTGGACACCTTTATAAGATCACAAATAAAGCAATACTGTTCGCGTAGAAAAAAAAGAGACACCAACATACCAGGTTACCGAGTGCTCAGTAACATATTTCTTCTTCTAAATCTTCTAAAAAAAATTTATTTTCAGTATCAAAAAGTCTAAAATTTTATTTTAAATTAACAATCAATAATACTGATTTAATGAACTTTCATATATGAAATGTACTTAATTGTAGAAAATGTATAAAATAGAGTTATTCTGAAATGTATTTAAATATTTTTAATAAATTCAAGCAAATATTTCTAATTGTTATCCTCATCAATTGATTATTTGATTATTTCGTGATTGAAGCATTAAAGTCCGTAGATATTGCATAATTGCACCTCGACTTTTTGTAGTATTTGTAAAATTAATGGTACACAGAAAATCGCAAATAACCGAGTACGAAGTATTGCACCATCTATAAGTAGCTAGTCTATGAAAATGAGTATGTAGTTAGCATAAATTGATATTTCTTTGATAGTCAGTTGTATTCGCTTACGAAAGGTTATTAGAATACATGCATGGCTCTGAATTCTAGTGTTTTAATGAGCACTCTGTTATCTTCACAATTTTAACTCAAAATTATTATAGCATAATTGTTATAATAATTTTGTCCTATTTACTGAATATCATTATTTCATATTAAGGATTAAGCTTATATATTTCTTAAGTTTTCTCCTTATTCATTGCATATTTTTACATTCGCTGTATACATCAATTTTTCTCATTATTTATTATTCATTTCTTATTTTCTTTGTCTTATCAATTTGCTGTGGTAATATTATGGCACTTGGATTATATATATATATATATATATATATATATATATATATATATATATATATATATATATATATATATGGGTTGAACGGAAGCCCCGAAGAAGACATCAGAGAGGATGTCGAAAGCTCGACGCAATGACAATCAACCCAGTTCAACCCGGAAGACTGGTGAGTTTAATATTAATTTTTATAATAGTATTACTCTTAGCTCTAGACTTAATATATATATATATATATATATATATATATATATATATATATATATATATATATATATATATATATTATATGACGTTTCCATTTTATTTTTGCTAAATAATTCGTTAATTTGTTTTACTCTACTTAACTCTTAACCTCACTACACCTGTAATAGAATCGAGGCTATTTTGCAACTACCTACTACTGATATGAGTTACAATGAATCAATTTTTACTAATTATGTCTGAATTATTAAAATTAGGTACAACTATATATATATATATATATATATATATATATATATATATATATATATATATATATATATATATATATATATATATATATATATATATATATATATATATATATATATATATATATATATATATATATATATATACAAACGAACTTTGCATGTTTTATTAATAATAAATTTTTGTCACTCACCATCACTTGAAGAAGATCCAACGTGGGATCCACCGTCTCCTGAAAAAACTGCTATCGTTCAAAAAAATTCATATCGACATTTGTTTTAACAATTACAATCAGTATATACTCCAGTCGTCAGAGACGAAAATGCCACTGTACCTGTAAAAATAATACGAACAAGCTGAATTTTGCGAGAATATTAATTTTTTGACCCAAAAAAAGATGCAGAAAAGTTTACCACTTTTACTCCCGGATTTCTCCCTAAAAGCACCCACGCGGGGGTAAAAACCCAAAAAAATGGATTTATCAAGAATCTGTACACCGTAGAAAAAATATGTTTCAAATAAAAGTTGTACCTGAGATAATTTTAAACAAAAATGTTTATAAGCATTAGTTCTCTTAGAGGCAACGCTTGAAGTGACCGTCGATTTTACATGTCATTTGTATTAGCTTGACGGTAAAAATTCGATATCTTTTTATTTAAGTGACCTATCGACAAATATCAAGATGCGTTTTAAAGGTAAAGAATTCAGCTTTCGTATGCAGCTTTTGTATTTTGGCGCAAATAAACTCAGAATTTATATAGGTCTTAAATAAATAAACGTGACGCGATTTTTGCCATTTTGGCAAAATTTATGATTCTAAAGAGATCAATACAATCTATCCCTTTTATTGGCTGGCCACTATGAAGTATTGATAACTAGTGCCTAACCTTTAAACCTATAGCATGGAATTTTAGTTTTGAGTTTTGGCAACCAATGTGAGGCATTTGAAATATACTTAAAAAACGTTGGATTTAAACATTCACACAATAAACGATCTAAAAAATTTAAAACTCTTTTTTCAATTACCCTAGTACGTTTTTCAAAAGAACAAAACTTCTGCAATAAACTGTACCCAAAACCGTCTTATTAAATACATTTGTTTTGTCGTGACGTGTAATCGTTTGTAATGTAAAACATTAAATTCCGCGTTTTTTATTCATATTTCAAATGCCTCATATTTGTTGCCATAAATCAAAATTGAAATTCCATGTCATAATTTTTAAAAATTGATCTCTAAGAATAGAATTTTTACTACGACTGGTCAGTTAAAGTAATCAGTTCTATTGATCTCACGAGAATCGTAAAAAATGGTAAAAATCGTGCCACGTTTATTTATTGAACACCTTTATAAAAACTGGGTTTATTTGCGACAAAATACAAAAACTGCATACTATAGCTGCACTCTTTACCTTTATAACGCATCTTGATTTTTGTCGATAGGATACCTGGATCAAAAGATATCGAATTTTTACCGTCGAGCTGATACAAATTATATTAAACATTGATTTCGCGTGGGTAACTGACATGCAAAATCGACGGTCACTACAAGCGTTGTTTCTGAGAAAACGGTACATTCTACGCAAAAAATGCTTATAAATATTTTACTTTAAAATTATCTCAGCTACATTTTTTATTTGAAACATTTTTTTCTACGACGTACACATTCTTAATAAATGAATTTTTTTGCAATTTTACCCCCCTACGAGTGGCATTTTAAGAGGAAACCAGGGGGTAAAAGTGGTAAAATTTTTGCATCGTTTTTGGGTTCCCAAAATTAATATTCTCTGCAAAATTTAGCTTGTTCGTATGATTTTTAGGGGTCAACTCTCTGACGACTGGAATAATCTCACATTATCTATGTAAGTTATAACTGTTTCACATTTTCTATTTTAATAACAGAATAATATTGGTTTAATTCATAATGCTAAATATTTAATTTTCAAACTTGATACAATTTTATATCAAGGTATACATAATAATGCTTCTTGTATTTATGTATGCTTTCAACAAATCTTATTATATTGTACATATAACAAAAGTATTTTTATTAACTTAAATCATTAAAAATTCTTTAAATTATCAATATTTTGATTGACAGAATAGACATTATAATTATTTGGTTAGATTTTCTAGAATTTTTTATATGGAGCGGTAATCTTCTTCTTCAAGTTCCGTCTCCATTAGTGAAAGCTGGCAATAATTTTGTCGAACTGTCTGTGATTTTGCCATTCTTATGAGTACTTTTAAACTAAGTTTTATGCAATCACGGATGTTCTTTAGCAAGTAATACCGCCTGTTGCTAGGTTCTCTGCACCCCTCTATTTTTGCTTCTTTGATTAGTTTTAGTTTTATATCTCTGGTGGTGGGAGAGATTCAGATATGTGGTCTCTCTCATCTTGACAATATTTACAGGTATCCATTTTCCCAATATTTTTAAATCTTTGGGGTTTGTAACATAATTCATCCAGAATATTGCATGCATACGTCGTAATATTCATATTGCGAATGCTTCAAGGCGGTTCATTACACCGACTTTCATTATCCAAGCCCGAACTCACTATAAAGAGGCACAAAACAGAGGCAGAGTAAGAAGACAAATAATACTTGACCGATCTGAGCCTGGTTTATTATTCTGAGACAAGAAAATTTAAAATCTCCATACGTATCCAACAATACATCAAGAAACCAGATGCAATCAGACGAACTATCAGACGACAACAAAGAACAACAAGAAGAATAAGATGAAATGCAAAACGCAAAAATGCATTAAATATCGCCAAAAACCAAAATTTGAAAAAAAAATTCACTAAAATTACAAAACATAAAATCAGAAAAGCCAAAGAGGTATGGATAAAAAAATGTACATCGAGCAGCTGCAAGTCCAATATAATTTATTTAAGACGCACAACGAAATAAAATAAGTTACAGGGGAATCGAAAAAAACTCGAAACCATTAATTAATTAACCATGGAGTAAAATAAGGATATCTTCTATTACTTATTCTGTATAATGACTACTCATAATGCATATTTTAACGGGCAATAGAACATGTAAAAAGGGATAAAAATAAATGCTAAGCCGCTATACAATATAAGATACGTTGACGACAAATCGATTTGAGCAGATAGCGCAGAAGGTCTCTAACTCCTACTAAACAGACTATCTAGAGAAGGGGATGATCTCGTCTACAAAATTATAACGACTTATAACACAGTCATATGCCGAAACGCTAACCTGTCAATAAACATTAATATCTACGAAAGTCATATAATAAGCGAGAATATTAAAATACCTGCGATGCGGGATAACAGACAACCTAGATTATAGAAAATAGAACAAAGATAGAAATGGCAAGAGCAACTTTTTTATTATGATAGTTAAGCTTAGCTAAGCGACAGCACCTTCAAACTAATAAACCAGACCCAGATTTGTCAAATGTTACTTCCCTTTTATTCTAATTAAGAGTTCAGCATCCCAATGTTTTTGAAGTGATACTTAAGGGGAAATATGTGGGATTTAGTTTTACTTAGATGACATCTGCTATCTCGTAGATATATCAATAATGAAATATTGATCAGTTTTGTGGGCTTATTCACTTGGATTATTTATTGTGCACAATTAACATTGACAACAAATTAAAGCTCCACATATTTCAGAGAACGTGTAAATTTTTTGGACAGTACGGCCTGAAGTATCTGAATATGGTTATCGTTTTTGCTTCAAAAACTGAGTTGTTTTCAAGATCCTCAGTACTACGTAATTTAATCTTAAGCCTACTCTAGCAATTGCCTTCATTTTGCAGTACTCTTGTAAGTACCATAATTTTTCACCATTATAAAATACTTAATTTCTTCAAAATTTGCTGTTGCAATAGCATATTTCCATATGTAGGCCGTTTGCTGCAAGCAAGCAATTTAATTGAACCTAGCCTGAGAGACTTGTTCATCTTTTGAAATGACGTTCGGGTGTAACAATTCATTGAAGCGAGGTGTATTAATTCGTGTATAAACAGGAATCACTCCACCGCGCTCCAATACTACAGACGGTCCCTTACCCCCTATAGTACTCTGATGCGCGATAGGGGCACAACTATCAACCAAATGCTCTTCATGTGGGAGTACTGGGTAATAGAACTCCCAAAATGGTTCCCTAACCGATTCAAATTCAGGCTAGTGTTAAGCGGTTTATTCCTGTTATCCTCTAATTTTATTACTTTATAATATTATTTTATAAACTTCTTATAAACTAGTCTATAATTAATCATAGAAAAAATCGAATGTTGCTACAGGTCTTACGTACAGAGCGAAAAACTAGTGAAAACAAAAAAATTACTTATAGAACCTGTAATTTTTAAAATACTTTTAAAAATAGTTTGCAAGACATAAAATAATTTGAAATAATTATAAATTAAATATTCAATTTTGCTTTAAATAAACTATCTAGTTCTAGCAGTTAATATGTTTACTTATATTGCATATTTTTTTTTGCATAATTTAGGTATTAAAAATAGTAAGAGGCATATAGAATAACACTATTAATATCTAAAATCTATACGACACAACTTTAACTAAAGCAGTAGTTAACGTCGATATTATCCACCAGTTTATATATTTTATAGCTGATTGTATGTACACAAACATGTAACTGACGTAACGTGAACACCATTATGTAAAATAACTTCTCAATTAAGTTAAAAAATAACCGTCGAGGATTGACATTACAGATTCACATCTAAACATTCCGCGTGCAAGTCGACATGCATCTTGTTGCGAAATATGCAGTTCCACTGCTGCCATAGAATAAAAATGGCTATATAAATGGGTTATCCATGATTTTGCATTGCCGTATAATACACTCAGTTACAATTATTGCTCTTATAATATAGCAAAACTAACTAATGGTCATTTAAGCGTATTGAAACACAATAGATAATTTTTAATATGGTGAGTTCTTAAAATCCAATTTTGATTTTGAGTTTTTGAATCTTGAGATTCTTAATGCAAATAAAACATACTATAAGATGGTTTTTGGAAGACATTTAGAAGTTGTAAACTATGTTTTTGTTCAATAAATTCAAATGACATCGTCTGTTTTTTCCCATCTATAACTTTATTTGCTAATAGCAAGCTCCTCATCGGCATATGAATTAAATTAGCGCCACTCTTCTGCATATTCTTATAGGAGAAACAATTATCAATCACACAAACAAATACAAGTGACTTTAAAAACAAAATTTATATATCTTCCAACTCAGGCGCCGAACAGATAATAAACTGAATGGGCAACATGGATTCAAGCATTTCCATTGAGAAGAATAACACCAGTTAATTTTTTTTCCCGGTAGTCAATTCATTATGCCTACACTAATATTCAATAGTGGCACACATAGGTAATGAAAAAATACTTTAAAAATGAAAGAATACCTTAAAAATAATTTTGTGTTAACCAAAACTTTAAACTATGAAATAGGTATTTCTTCGGTTGATAATCACCACCTGGGAAACTTTTTTAATTCTTCTATACCTATTGAAACATACATCAGTTTTTGTTGTGCAACATGTCTAAAAAAGACTGATATGCCTGACATATGCATTATTACTTGTGGAGCTAGCAAACATTCACATAAATTCCGATTCCATGGCGAACTCTTTGATTATTGCTTCAGATGTATTTAGATTGAAAAATTGTATTATAACAGTATTTTAAAAACTAATTTTTATAATAAAAACAATAAAGAGTTACGAAGAAGCTTCGATAATCTTACTCTACGTTACTATTGCATAAAATAATTAAATTTTTGAAGTAACTTTACTTTTCATTTTACCTGTTTTTTTCCTGGATACGTACGATTAGTTACTAAGAGTTGTACTATAAGTACTAGTATATGAATATCAAAGAGGATTTTGAAGTTAATGTGTTTTTTACCGGCTCATTGCTTCCGGAGTTTATAGGCATTGGTATACAATAGTGTGTCTTGGACATTTCGTCTACAACTGCGGCAGACATTATTAAAAGTACGCGATGGCGGTAACATTCTGTGCTTTACTGACGAAAATCATGAAGCTTAAAATTAAGCTCATTATCGGTTAATGTCAATATTTTTCGGTTATTGTCCTAAAGCCATTGTATTTTAATTATCTTCTTTATACTATCCAATAATTGAGGACACAAGTCTCATCATTAGGTAGGTAATTCATTAGGTAAACCACGAAAAATTGAATGAAGTTATTCTTTTTTAGTGTTTACTTTAAAGAAATATTTTACTAACACAATAAGCAATAAATATAGGTATACTAAGTACAACAGAAAAACAGCATTTAAGATAAAAAACAATCAATAAGAAAGATACATGCAGAGTAAAGTCAAAACAAAAAATCTAAGAGGCAACAATATCAACACATTTTTATCAATAAGACATATTTTTTAATAATATTGAATGATTTCGTTGGAATTTGTTGAATGAAAAGTACCATTTAGCTACAGTTATTTTCATTACAAATGGAATATATACAGTAGACTCCTTCTATAACGAGAACTGAAATGGCAGACTAATTACCTCGTTATAAGCGGATCTCGTTATATCCAACAACAATAATATTGTGCATACATATGAATATGTAGTTTTCTAAAACATTAACTTTCTATAGTGAAGCCATTCGGAGCAATATAAGATGTTAATAAATATTGTTTGAATGGCGTTTTTAAAACAAAGTTGTTTACTTTTATTGTCAATGAAATGCATTAAAACAAAAAAGAGTTGTTTACTTTTACTGTCAATGATATATGTTAAAACAAAAAATCTGTATTCTGTAAATATGTATAAAGCGTATAAAGTTATTTTGTCATTTTTGACTGCTTTAAATTGTCCAGTATTCTATCTATCATATTTTCTAAAGATGTGAAACAGTTTTATGCTTCTTCATTTGCGTTTTGTCCTTGGATAAAGTTTCTGACAACCTTTAAAACACTTTCTACATCTTGTCTATTAGGACCCATATTATTAGGTGTGAATGGTCAACCCAATACAATGACACTTGTAAATCATAAATTTTACATTTCCGACTAAGAATCATAATATTGTTCTGAAGCTATTTTCTTGTGGCATTTTAAATTAATTTTCTGACGGATATTCTCGAGTTAAAGTTGATTTCATGTAATCGAATGAACTATCTTATAAGTAAAGTCGTCCCAGGAACGCAACTCAACAATATTGGCAATATCATTTTAAAGTCGTCTACTTAAAAATGTATAATGTATGTCTGAATTGTCAATATAGATGAGTCAGATAAAATTAAATTATTAGAAGAATTTTTCACTAAGTAACAAAAACAAAATTTGTTTAATTTACTAATGTTTGTATTTTGAGAACGATTTCCGAAGTGGAAATTGAAACGTCAATAAACGTATTTAACCTTTAATTGTGGCTTATTCCCAGTTAAATAGTAATTAAGAATCATAAATTGTAAGAAGTTTATTGCGGGCGGCCCGCAGTTAAAAAGGGTATTTATTTATAGCTACGGCCGGGCCAAAACGTAAAAAACACGTTTTGCAATCTTATTTTCTCTCGTTATAAGCAAATTTACCTCGCTATAAAGGGTTATAGTTCAATAGAAATTTCACGGGACATCTAATGTACCTCGTTATAAGCGAAACCTCGTAATAACCGTGTTCGTTATAAAGGGAGTATACTGTAATATTATAAAATATTAAAAATATATGTGGATTAAAATATCTTAGATACAATCCTGTAGATTACGTTACGATCAATAACCATTACAAGTATATGTACCTACATCAAGAAAGAAGTATGGGTACGCTAGTAAAATCAGGCGAACTAAACATTTAGCGTCAAAGTCTAGAATTCCAAAGCTCTATTGTAATTCCGACCAAAAGCAGAGACTTCGTAATCCTTGGCAATAAATGTCTAATCTGCAGTTGTCGGCAAGCGATAGTTTTCTTAAGGTTACGATTAAAAGTAATTGAAATGTGAATAGATCTATGACTGCGATTATTTTAACTTGAAGTTAATTACAATTTCCATCTGAGATTTGCACGTTTAGTCAGATTTATAACTGAAATTAAGTATTTATTGAGGCAAATATTTTTTGTGTTTAAATAAATTCGCCTGTGGTGAAAAAATTGTTAGATCGGTGCCCGTATCAGCTGAGATTTATAAAGCTGCTGGCTGGAATACTTAAGGTAGAAATTGTACGCATTTACAAATTTAGATTTAGTTATATAAGAAATCATTGGGAGCTTACTAAAAACTTTACATAACGATTAATAATACATTCTGCTATGAAATGTTACAATGACAATATTAAAATTTAAAAAATGTTCCGCATTTTTTGTAGTGGTTTATTGTAAAAAGACAATCTCCAATACCATACTACTTTGTGTTGTACTGTGTTTTCCAGCGTTTCTAGGATCATTTTCTTGTTTATTTTCTCGGCCATCTCTATAATTGTTTTGAATTTTACTGCATTTCTTGTTTTGCTCTTGACTTCTGGTGTCTGTTTTATTGAGTTGCTATATTGGTTTGTTATTTCATATATTTGTGTTCAATTTATTTGGCCAGTTTATTTCTAAAATTTGTGTAGTCTTATTGTTGTAATTTCACCGTTTATAAGTTTACGCAGCGTAAGATATGGTTTTATCAAAGCTGTTAAAAATTTTAATTATTGTTATTTCTGATATGTCTGGTGTTTGCCATATTTTATTTATTGAGTTAAATGCGTGTTATGCTTTTTTTACGGGTATCTATATATCGCTCTTGCATCTTCTTCGGTGTCCATAATTAATTAAACAATTTTCTTATATTTAGTTTTCTCTTTTTTTCTTCGGAGACCATTCATGACAGATCAACATTTGAAGTGTTCTTTCTTTGGATGCCGCGTTCAGTTAGCGAGCAGATGTCTGCAAATCCCAGTTCTAATTATTTGTACAGGTTTCATTTAATACGTCTCTTATCATCAGGTATTTTCTTATTATCCAGTCTACCATAATTATGAACAGTGAAAAGATAAGTCCCAACAATATTTTACTTAGCTTTCTCTAACTATTTATTCTGTTATATTTCCTGTGTTTTATGTTACCTTGCTCTAGATCTTTCATAGAATAATTTATTCAAATTAATATATTTATTTTACTTATTTTTCAGATTTGCTTCTCATTAATGAAATTATGGTGGACTAAACTTACAGGAATGTCAGTTTGCATTAAATAGCGTTTCTTCTTTTTCGTCCTCAGCTTTTCCCTTTTCAGGGGTTGCTGTTCCTTACTCTCCGTCCCTACTTATTTCTGTCCATTGGGTCTTCTTCACCTAAAAATCTCTCTCCCTCGAGTCTTCTGCCAAACAGTCCTTCGATTTTCTCCTTAGTTTTCTACTATTTCTCCTTCCATCAACTTTTAACAGCTCTATCCTTCGTCTCACATAATTTTCATTTTAACGTTTAACATGACCAAAACCATTACAATCTTTGTTCTTGAATCTTTTTTAAAACTGTAGTAACCCCGGCTCTTTTCCTAATCAAGTCGTTTCTGATCCTGTCCCTTTTAGTCTTACCCAACATCCACTGTAACATTTTTATTTCAGCTACCACCATCTTCTTTTCCTGAATCTTTTTTACAGACCACACTTCACCGCCGTACACCACCAACGATGGTCTCACCACACTTTTGTATATCTTTTCTCTCAGCCTTTTCCCAATTTTTTTATCACAATGTATCCCGCTCATTGGTTTTCTGTTAAACCAACCAGCCTGTATTCTGTGGACAATTTCTTGATATATTTCCGTTATGTCAGAGCCAAGGTACTTAAATTCTCCTACTATTTCTAGTTTTTCTTTTTAAGTAATTCTATTTTCCCAAACATTACTTCACCTCCTAACCACATATACTCAGGTTTCGACTTGCTAATCTTAGGTCTTCCCTCTTTCTTCTTCAACCCTCCAATTTCTCCTCCAACATATCTTTGCTCTTCTCTACTGACACGATTGACCAGCAAAGAGCATTAATCAAGGAGCCCTCCCTTACTTTCTCTATTAGTACATCCATTAAAAGATTAAACAGGTAGTGACTCAGTGAGAGCCTTGATGCAAACCAACCGTTACTGGAAAACTTTCGGTCAATTAGGTTAATAAGTATGTTTATTGTCAGTCATTAATAAGTATGGCTTGGCCACTCTTCCGATTTTTTTCTGTATTTTTTAATTCTTTCCCAGTTTATGCCATTTCTTTTAACTTCTGTAGCAATTTCTAAATTTTTTACTTCATTATTTTTGGCTATATTTCACATGGGTATTATCCACACCTCCCCTGAAGAGGTTAGACCAAAAAGCTCCAGGACCGGACTATATTAGGATCTGCCAGAAAAAGTAATTGTTTACAGAACAAATTAAATCAACAACATCCTAAAATTAAGACATGTTCCTGTCAGATGAGACAAAGCTTACGGAATAATGATAAAAAAACCAGTTAAAAACGGCACATTTCCACAAAATTATATCGGCCAATAAGTTTATTACCAGCAATAAGAGCAAGTCATACTAGCTAGGCTAAAAGAAGAATCAGAAAAAATCGGATCCATAACTGAAGCACAGTTCGGATTTAGATCCGAACACTCATATGAACATTCAAGACAAAGGTTAGGATGGCAAACTGTAAAATTTTACCATAACCAACATACGTTTCGGCCGCATGGGAACACACTTGCAAATCCAATAGAAACAAAATACAAATAGTCCAGAACCATACGATCAGAGAGGCTCTGAATACACCGTGATACCTTCCATTAAGGTTCGTATTTAGGGACTCAGAACAAAAGAGAAGCTTGAGAACAATGGACGAAAAAGCGGCCGAGTGACCGAGAAATCCGGGCGGGAAGTCCCTCGCTGTCCGGAATACACATTTTTGGACATGAGATTTTAAATCCCAAGGCATATAAAAATTAACTTCAGTCATTCATAGGGAGAAAAACTCTTCCAGCTGGCCCTAAAATCAGATGTCCTAACCACATAATGTAAAACAGAGGATGTTCCATTACCCAGGGCATCCAAAATAACTTTCAGTACAAAGCCTTCCCATTCGTTATATCCTGCGATGGGGAGGGGTGGTTGGTTATAGCTTGGGGGTCAGATAGGCATTACCCCATTATGGAGTGTGACTTAGAAATAATAAAGCTGTTTTACTCAGGTTTCAATAGGTGCATAATCATGGTATTTAGCGTAAGATATACTTATTAAAAAATTAATCACAAAGAAAGTAGTTATAAGAGTATTAGATACCAATCATGATTGAACAGTAAATTGCATTTCTTTTGTTTTTAATGGAATTAACTTTTTGTTATTTATATGTATTCGTAATAATTATAATAAACAAAATATGTTCTAATTAAAAAAGCTCGTATTTACAAAATTTGTATTTACTAATAAATATGATTGTGAAACACATGATTTTTTTCAGTTACAATGTTTTCAAGGCTAATAAGGCCCATTTCGAAAATTATCCTTAATTCAGTTTTTCAATTTGCTTGTAAAATTTGCCCATAAAAATTACATCCCGTCTAGAAATTGCTGTATAATCCATACACTTATCGTAATGTGTCTTAAAGCCATGTAATAAATTAAAAAGAACTTTTAAAAGAGCCATCAAGACAGACTCATGTAACGCTACACCCACAACCTGAAATTATCTTGTACCAAAGTCGGCATAATGATTTTTTGGCTCAAGTTAGTTTAGCAAGCCCTATTCCCTAATTCGATGCGTCATATATTTCAGCTCTGACACGTTCTTTAAAATAGTCTGTGTAGTCGTACTGCTGACTAGTCGACAGTATCCGTTGAACAAGCCGTACTGAATTGAGTTGGAAGACCAGTTTTATGTTTATGGGATAATGCAATCGCTTGTAAATCGGTGCCAATATGATCTTTACTGAAACACCGACCATTTCAGAGCAGCTTCGATTATAATTTTCAAACAGGTTCGGAATGATACTTGCCAAGTAAGTAGGAATAATGGCTCTCTTGAGTGTTTCTGTTAATCGCAACAAAGGTTGTTATGTTTTTTCATTTCAATAACACAAACACTTTAAAGAGTTAATTCTTACAAATAAATGTCTTAAAAAAGTTAAATTGTAATATATATATATATATATTTACTTATTTAAATTGATAAATAAGATATTTTTTAGTATTTCTTCTTTATAGAGGTTCTTAAATTATTTTCTTGTTTCATGTAAACTTTATATGGGACCAAAACACAATTTTATATGAATAAAAAATTACATTGTACGGTTACTTTGACGTTTCGACTTCCACTTGGGACATCGTTTTCAAAAAGATTTATTTTGAAAAACAAGTAGGTAAGGTGGGACAAGTGCATACCCGTGGTAAGTGCGTTTGAACTAAATAAAAATTTTTGTAACGGTAACCTTAGGTATGAAACCAATTTCAAAAGGGCCAAGTAAACAACGAAACAGCTTCTACACATGCGAGTGGCAATGTCGTTAAAGTTACGACATAGGACATAGCACACTTGTTTGTTAGTAGTTAAGTTTGGAGATTCACCTACAAAGAGCCGGTAAGGATTTTTTCGTCGAGAAGTCGTGTCAATCTCATATCGCTTACTATATTTTAATTTTAATTGAATATTTTCGGCTAGTACTGCAGAAATTTGAATTGTTTTGATAACATTTATGTTTTTTTCCTTATAGTTTGCTAGTAATTAAAATATGCGCAGTTGCCCCAAAGATTTATCACATGGAAAAGTGCGTTTTCTGTGTAAGGGCAAATATGCCCTTACGTTAATGCACTTGCCCCGGCATAAAATCAGAATACAATATTTTAGTTCGCAGTTAGAGGTGTTTCGAAATTACGTCCGAAAGACGGATAGAGGTTCGCAATATTCAGCAGATGCCTTTAATAGTGCCTAACGGTTATAAGAAATCAGAATTTCATTGTCAATGGAGCATCGCGCTTATACAAGATCTCTGTGACAACATTACGGGATCACTTAAGTGAAAGAAAGAGGTGCGAAGGGATCAGGACAAGGTCATTTTACCGACATTCCATTGGCAGAAGAAGAGCAACTAGCAGAAGGTCTTCGCACGATGGAGCAAGGGGGTTTGGTTTGTCCCGTAAAGAAGTTTTTGAATTAACCCAACAGTTTTTTCACTGAAACAACCTAAAAGCTCGATTTAAAGATGGTAGGACATATGAAGACTGATTCTTAAATTTTAAAAGAAGACATTCGCTGTCATTTAAGAAACTAAAAATACTTTATTTTGTAAGAAAGAAGGCCATGAATCCATTGATAACGATTATTTTAGGCTATTGGGCGAAACCATTTATTCTTGAGCGCTTGCTAACAAACCTGAGTGAATCTGCAATATATATGAAACTGGATATTCCAGTGACTCTTTCTAAACAAAAGTTGTTGGCAAGCAAGGAGCACCATGTACAAGAATCACCAGTGGAGGAAGGAAGAACACTACAATGGTGATGGCAGCATGCACTAGTGGCGAAAAAATTTCTCGGTTAATCGTTTTTAAAGGAAAAAATATCTGGGATAAATGGATAACTGAGTAAAATGGTGCCTTTCTTGGTATTGTCTATGCTGCTACTAAAAAGGGCTGGATTATAGCTATTGTATTTTGCAACTATTTTGAGCGTAATTTTGTAAAAACATTGGTCCTGATCGGTCTATACTAGTTATTTACGACGGACATTCAACGCCCTCACGACAGATTTGGTCAATTAGATCGAGATCAGAAGGAATCATCATCCTGAAACTACCGACTCATACAAATCACATTCTCCAGCCATTGGATTTGGCGGTGTTTAAAGTTTTAAAATTATTCTGGGACAAAGAACTCGTGTAATGACAGCGACAGTTTGCTGGTCGGAGAGTTTCTAAATAAATAAGGTTTTTCTTAACTGATTGGGAAAATATCGTTACGAGGTTAATTTTTTAAGTCGATGCAGATTAGCGGACGTCAGAAGATCAGTGTCAAGAGACTTCTCTAGATGTGACGCATCACACGATGCGTCTGAAAATAGCGACTTCATCTGCCACATTTCGTTAGAAGAAGAAGACGACGAGGAGGTACTATTTATTGGTCCTCCACCTGAATTTTCTGTGACAGACTGGTTCTAGTGGCTTTCAAAAGCTAAGGTCGGAACAGAAATGACATTTTATATATATATATATATATATATATATATATATATATATATATATATATATATATACGTATATATAGGCCACGTGATTTCCCTAACAAGAGCTCAAGTTATGAGGAGGAGGAGCTACAATTTTTGCCCTTAAATAAAGTACTTTTTCATTTTATGGTAAGTCATTTAAACCTTCCGAATTTATTTTGTTTTCAACATTATGAAAATTAAAAAAAATTTTCAGGACACTTTCAGTGCAAAAAAGCCTAGTAGTAAATAAGTGCGCTTACCCCTAATGCAACGCAAGAAAAATATACATAACTATGCTCGGGAGACGCAGTTACCCCAAACTAACGGGGCAAGTGAGCTACTATGATATGTAACAGAAAAAAAAAATCATAAATATTAATCGTAAAAAGTCACAGATTTGGGATCTTCTCTAAATAAAGATCATTGTCAAAGTACTTGGTGCATGTATTCTCGGTTTAATAGAACTAACCCAATTGAAGCATTAATATAATATAAATCAAACATGAATAAAAGAGGGTGCACTTGCCCTTTCTTACCCTAAGTTATTTTATTCCGTTGATGTTTATTAGCGCTTTTAAATTGTGTAAAAAAATAAACACTTACGCTTCTTCTTGTGATCGTTTTCCTGCTGATGCATTCCGCCTCCTGAGGGATCTAACATCATGGAGTGTCCCAGAGGTCCCCCATGACCACCTGGCTGACACTCCATCGTTATCATGCTACCCTCAATGATTGGGCCACACTGCAAAAAAAAACAGTATCATAAGATAATATCCTAGTTAGAAGAGCTAAAACAGTAAAAGTCATTTGTGTGAATCAACACCAGATAAAATTTAAAATATTAATAACAGTACCTAAACTGTATAAAAAATCACCTAGGTTTGGAATTTAAACCTAACTTAAACTTCTTAAACTTAAACTTAACCAAAACAGTTAATACATTTTACTTCTTATCTATAACATAAGGAAATTCTTCTTAGGGTACCTATACATTGCTGTACGAAGCAAGTTCGTATTTGTAGTATTAACACAGGTTCTTTAATTTTAGGGTAATTTTAGGATAATCTTCTTCCTGATTGGGTTAAAACTAAATAATGCAATACGTATCGGTATCGCTCCTTAAAACTCTATAATAGAACAGTTCTATTTTGCAAAGCACGGTTTTGTTAGGTATATGATCAGATGAATATAGGAAAAAGTAATTTATTTAGGAATAATATATATAGTAATATATATATATATATATATATATATATATATATATATATATATATATATATATATATATATATATATATATATATATAACTGTTTTGGATGGGTTGGAGTCAATAATAGGGCTATTGGTTAACTATTTTTTTATTCTCGAGCTTTCAATTGTGTTTACAATTATTATCAAGAGCTAAAATAGATAAAATACTTACAAGGTTGAACTAAAAAGAAAACGGGTAAGGTAAGTTAACAATTTTTTTTAACTTACCAAATAAAAATTAGTTTGGTAAGTAAAAATCACTGCTTACATCTTCAAAATATTTAATAAAAAAAAAAAAAGATGTAAGCAGTGATTTTTACTTACCAAACTAATTTTTATTTGGTAAGTTAACAAAAATTGTTTTTTCTTTTTAGTTTAACCTTGTAAGTATTTTGTCTATTTTAGCTCTTGATAATAATTGTAAACACAATTGAAAGCTCGAGAATAAAAAAATAGTTAACCAATAGCCCTATTATTGACTCCAACCCATCTAAAACAGTTATATATTTGTTCCAAACGAGTCACAAGTACTTCTTTTTTCTTATATATATATATATATATATATATATATATATATATATATATATATATATATATATATATATACTTTTAAATTGACCCTTCTGTTAGATTTTGATAAAATATGTTGCTATAGGTAGCTACTAAGGTGTAACAATTTTGAAAAGAAGACCACGTTTTGGATATTACATAAAAATGATTTGCTAATATCTACTAGAATATAATATTCTTATTAGAAATAAAGGAAATATTAACCATAGATGTATAAATAACAATATTGTGATCCAATAACAAACATATATTAATATACATAGACATGTATAAAATAACAATCAAGAAATCAGAAACAGCTGAAGCTAGAGCCATAATATGTGATACAAACTAAAATCTAATAGATATGAACCAAATATATTGGTATATCTCAGTAAGAAACCAAAAAGTTAGATTGGGTAGATTACGCATATAGGGTGGTCGACTGGACAGAATCATAATTATTTTATAATATCGGAATATTATTAAATGAATCTTGTTATGCGTTTAGAAAAGAAACAAGCTAAAGCAGTTAGAATAATTACAATGTAAATAGTTATTAACCAACAGCTACTAATTAAGTCAAATATTTTTTGCTTTTGTTGTATAACTCTTTTAACTTGTTTATATAAAACTTCTTACCTTATTCACTCTACCATATTTGCTAAAGTAAATTGTATAACAAATTCCAAACCTAATTTAAAAGTAACAGATTGTTGAAATGTTAACAATTTATATTTCTCTCACGGTTTTACTTAAAACAGCATTATACTATTTTATTAATATTGTTATTAAAATGTCATCCCATCACGGCATGCTTATTTACTCATTGAAAAGATTTATAATTTAACATTCCTAAAATATTTCTCTTGAAGCAAATGTTTAAGTAGTTCAGTGCCATTAAGTGTTATCTTTTTAAAATATTAATTGTCACCAGATATAAAGTGTGAGATACTAGGTTGTTCATACAGAAGGCATAGATCAAGAAATCATGCAAAAGTAAGCGCTTACCATATGGCCGTATTCATTTATAGAAAGAGGAATACACGCCATCAATTAGATGAACATGTCACCGACCGTTCTCGGGATTTAATGTCCGTTCACAGTATGGCTGGCAATAAACCCTTTAACTTAAAAAATAAATTGAATCTTGCCACTCACCAAAATAATACCTTTTCTATTTCTCATTGGAAATATAGTTAAAGCATATTATATATATATATATATATATATATATATATATATATATATATATATATATATATATATATGTATTTGGCCTAGGAGGACAAATTCGTTAAAAACTTCCCGTGCTCGAATCGGTATCAATAAAGTGTTATGATCATTTCGGCCTATCCCAGCCCCATCAGACACTTGGGCTGATAATTTAATAAAGCGATAGCGGCTTTCGCTAAAAGATTTTATCTTTATATATATATATATATATATATATATATATATATATATATATATATATATATATATATATATATATATATTCATATTTGGCGCCACTTTGTACGTAACCATAATAACAATCAAAAGCTAGTTATCAATAACAAAAAATATAATAAACAGAAACAAGTGTCTTTCTGACATAGATCAAACATCTACATAATCAATGTCATAATGAATTTCTACAAAATTAAATAAAATTAAAATATTGTACTTCATAACTATATAATTTTATTAAGTTAAGTTTTAATGTTTTGTAAATTTGAAAATTTAATGGATTAACCTCATGTTGTAAGTTTTTATACTAGTTTTATACAATGCTATTTAATTATAATTTCATTGTATTTACTGATACCATATTTTAGCATATCCTGAAGAAGCAAATAAATTTTGCGAAAGCTTGATAAAGAACAAAGAGTTTCACTTTCCTGCCCTATAAATGACTGCAACCTCATAATAAAACTTTATTTTACATAACGTGTCAGTCAATAATACCTAACTACTTATATATATATATATATATATATATATATATATATATATATATATATATATATATATATATATATATATATATATATATATATATATATATATATATATATATATATACAGGGTGTTTCAAAAAAAGGCAACCTAGGGTAGGTAAAAAACTGAAAAATAATTGGGTTTGCTTAGTAAAAAATTTTTGTAACGCCATCCGTTTTCAAGATACAGGGCGTTGAAGAAAAAAAAATTTTACGCATTTTTTACGATTTTGCCGAAACTACTGGCAACATTGTAAAGAAATTTGATACGAATATGTTTTGGAAGCTGATACATCCCATGAATTTGTTTTTATATTTGATTCTCATAGAGGGCGCTAGTTACACGGATCGTACTAAGTATTAGTCAATATAACTTTTTTAAGAGTATAAATATTAATCAAAATTTCAAGTAAACTTAAACATCATTCAATTTTACACGAAAAAGGTACTTTTCGTAAAACTCGATACTGTGTACCGTTTTCGGAATATTTTGATTGGAAAATTATGAAGTAATAATTGATGCTGGTAGTAATGATAAAGTTCTAATAGGTATACCTCTATTTTCTCCAAGTGTGCCATGGAAATCTGACATTTATTGATTGTTATGACGATAGATCAACAATAATTAGAGTTTTGAAACCTTGTTATTTGTAAAATTAAATCAAAATGTACTCAAATGTTGAATAGACTGACATGTTATTAACCTTAGGCCAATGTTTAGGATGTTCTAGTGCAGCTGTGACACGTTATGCAGAAAAGTTTCCTAGAAGAAACTTACCAAGCAAAAAAACATTTAGAGCCGTTGAACGACGTTGTCGAGAAACTGGGAATGTGAGACCAAATAAAATAAATTGTGGTAGACCAAGAACAACAAAAACAATTAATAAAGAAAATAATATTTTAAATTTACTTGATCAAGATCCAAGAGTTAGCGTAAGGAATATAGTAAGACAAACAAATACTTCTTCTTCAAATACTTGGCGGATACTGAAAGAACAGAAATTTCATCCTTATCATTACAGACAAGTCCAAGAGCTCTTGCCAGATGATCTAAAGGTTAGAGTGGATTTTTGTGAAACATTGCAACAAAGGACAGCCCACAATCCAATTTTTTTTAAAATGCATTCTTTTTACGGACGAGGCTACCTTTACGTGACAAGGTATGTTTAACTCCCATAATGCACACTACTGGTGTGATGAGAATCCACGAGTCAAAACGGTATCACATAGCAACTTTAGGTAACAAATTAATAGGTTATCATATTCTACCTAGAAATTTAAATGGTGATATGTATCTTGATTTTTGAAACAATTCCTTATTCGAGATATTAGAAAATTTAACGCTAAACGAGCGAAGATCTTTATTTTTTATGCACGACGGAGCTCCACCACACTTTGATAGAAGGTGTCGTAATTGGTTGAGTAATCATTTTCCGAATGGATGGATTGGTAGAGGTGCAGAAGCTCGCAGTTTGGCCGTATATTAAGGAAAAAGTCTATGCTACAAAGGTAAATTCACGCCAAGAATTGGAAGAAAGAATTCAACGTCAATTTAATGACATCATAGCTGATCCCCTACCGTTTACAAGGTTAATGGAATCTTTAGAAAAAAGAATAGACTTGTGTATTCGCGAAAACGGAGGGCATTTTGAACACTTACTGTAATTGAATTTTATTTTATGTTCTTAGTCATTAATTTAATTTTCTTTAATTTTATTTATTTAGTTTTATTTAATTACTAACTATTTCATACCAGCATCAATTATTACTTCATAATTTTCAAATCAAAATATTCCGAAAACGGTACACAGTATCGAGTTTTACCAAGAGTACCTTTTTCGTGTAAAATTGAATGATGTTTAAGTTTACTTGAAATTTTGATTAATAATTATACTCTAAAAAAGTTATATTGACTAATACTTAGTACGATCCGTGTAACTAGTGCCCTCTATGAGAATCAGATATAAAAACAAATTCATGGGATGTATAAGCTTCCAAAACATATTCGTATAAAATTTCATTACAATGTTGCCAGTAGTTTCGGCAAAATCGTAAAAAATGTTTTTTACTAAGCAATTTATTTTTCAGTTTTTTACCTACCCTAGAGACGGGGTTACCTTTTTTTAAAACACCCTGTTTACATATATAAATATATATATACATATATATATATATACATATATATATATATATATATATATATATATATATAATATATATATATATATATATATATATATATTATAAAAGTTATAAAAGTAAAATGTGATAGTATGACTCGCAAAACAAACAAACCAAAAAGGGTATATCGATGGAAGGCAACCGTATATACGTATTTCTGAATATTGGTCGTCTTCAGTACGGTGCAGCCAAGTAACAAAAGAAGCATGTTAACTTGGGAAAGGATCAAAATTATTTAAGACGACCAATAGTCAGAAATACGTGTATACGGTTGCCTTCCATCGGTATACCTTTTTTGTGGTCAATTATTGTATTTTCAACGTTCATAAATCTGCGGATATCATCATTTGGTAACTCTTTGTCGGTGTAATGTTCCAGCTGACTTCTCCAGAAGTTTAGTTCCGTGACTAGAAGTGTTTTTTCCATTTTGATTTTTAGTGGACAAACTTCGGAACCATATGTAACAATACTTTGTATAATGGTCTGGTATATCATTAGTTTATTTTCTTTGACGATGTTTTTTTTGGAGACTTACCCAGTTCATCATTTTTATGGTTTTTTCCTTGCATATTTCTGTTCTATTGACACTTCATTAAATATTTGCATGTTTTGTTACATTGTATACGTTCCCCATCATTGAATATCAAATATTCTCTTCTTCTTTTTACATTATTTGTTGATCTGAAAAACGTCTATGACAGTGTATCTGAAACAAAACTGTGGAAAGTCCTATAAAGTATGAACATTAGTGTTAGGCTAATAAATTCTTTGAAAAGGTTATAAAGGAAAACCATTATCAAAGTGAAAACGAAAAATGGATTATCAAATCTACTTGAGGTAAACAAAGGTCTAAAATAGGGATGTTTTCTCTAACTGACTCTATTTTTCTTCTGTTCTCTATTGGTCTTGAGTATGTTTTTCTCGGCGTCCATTTTTCAGGATTATCTCGAGCAGCGTGCCCGACCCACTATCACGTTCCATGACACCAGTAATTTTGGTTCTGTCACAACTGTCGGTATTCCGAATCTTGTCTCTCAAAATGATCCCAATGTAATGGCTTTTCTTTGTAATGGCCATGATCTCAATTTAGTACGTAATCACTGGTAATATATACTTGTCCTAGACTCTTGGCCTTAGACACATTGATACATCTTTGTATAAGTGTGATAACAAGCTTATAGATCTGTAGTGTTTAATATTTGCGGTGTCCCCTTTTTTTATAAGATTACTACTTGTGATCATTATAACCTTAGCGAGCAACGTAAAAATATCACGATAAATGATAAACAAGTGAAGTAATAACAGAAAAAAGTCATTGTCTTTTTTCGGAATAATTATTATTACAATTGATAAAATAGTCATCTATATGAAGCTATATTTGTCAAGAAATGAATATTTGACAATTGTTAAAAGCTAGGAAGTACACGGAAAACAGTAATAAAAGACTAAAAATAAACAAAAATAAATTGATAGTAAATTTACTAAGACTTAACTTAATCCAACCAAAAATAATTTATATTAATATGATACACTTCAGCCGATGACGATAAAAGACTGATCGTATATTATTAGCATATCCGTGATCATTAATATCTGTCTAGTAGTAATAAAAATCTTATACAACACAAAACGAATTAAAAAACTGCAGTAAACCGATTTTATGACACGGCTACTATTGCACTTTCCAATATCCACGTAAAAATGCACAATGTAAATATTTAACACATGCAGCGTTCTTGGGAAATCAGATGAAAGTGTGTACATGCATGTTTGACAAATAAGTAGGTGGAACATATTTTACCGGCACTATTAACTGTCAAGAAATAATTATAAGTAATTAATAAATTTCGCTGTCTTGTTTGCCGCATGCCTGAAACAAAAACGCACAATCACTGCATGGCTTGATGTGCAACAGGACATTATCGTCGAGATAAAACTTTATGACAGAAGAACATCAAGATGCAAACACATATGAAAAAATTTTAAGTAATGCAAAACGCAGAAAATAATTCTTTAGTTATTAACTTATAGAAACTTTATTGCACGATTGAAAATAATTTATATAAATTATTTATTTACTCAGAAATTCATAAAAATCATAACAATGTTATAAATTGGTGTTAAAGATACTGCAGCAAAAAGTAAAAAATTATATCATTTAAAAAATATTCTAAGGTTAAATTGTAAAATTCCTCCTATAATCTAAAATATTGAGTAACTTCCTCAAATTAGAAACATGTAAAAGAATGCTTAGTCCTAACTAACGTATTAAAGTGGCCAGACAGGTCATATAAAGCACGAAAAAAATTCGCTGAACCACATAGAAGACCATCCGAACCACAGCATGTTTGAGATAGTAGGGTATGATGTATACCATAGATGGAAGCACAGAAGACCCAAACAACAACTGCTTGGTAACATATAAATCTAGATAATTATAAAAACCTAAAAAAATGACCTCGGTTATCAAAAAATTTAAAAACAAAAAAACAGGATAGGAGGTGCCCACTCCTTGTTTCTTTTCGTTTAAATTCTATATTACAGGCAAATTACGGTGATAGTAGTCCTTCATGTTATAACAGTACGTGTAGGTATGGTGGAGTATCAGCGGAGCATTGGGTCTGAGCTCCCTCAACTTCTACTGTTGTGAACTTTCACTTTGTTATTGATCAATAGAACACAAAATTAACATCTGATTTTTCTGTTCCCTATTTTGGTCACAGATATTAAATTTATACGTGGTTTTACCTGTAAAATTATGCAAACTGGAAAAGTATCATCCAAACAATGGTGATATAATTGTACCAGATGGATTTTAGTTTGAAAAAAGATAGAAATCCTGGATGTAAAGATTTCTCTGTTGGAATTTAGATGGAAAGCAACTCCTGCTAATGAAAAGTAATTGGCGATATATCAGAACCACACAAACAAAAGATTCTGCTACTACCAGAAATAACATGTACAAAAGCAGAAGATAGCCAATATTCCTGCAATCAGTGAATAATATCCATGACGTTTTAGTAACATATCTTAATAAAAAAAAATATTGAAAAACGATGGTGTGAAGAACCCGATTGGATTATTAACCATTGTTTAGATTTATTTCTTAAGCAGATATGAAACTGTGTATCTAGGCGGTGTTTTTAATTAATTATCTTTTTAAGTAGTTATCGCATTGACGATGGTAAACACTAAACGGCATGGGAGCATTCTTCTTCTTTATAAGTTATACAGGTGAGAGGTGAGGTCCATGGATTATTTGATGGCTTGATGACACCATATTTTCCGTATTTCTAATCTCTTTCTGACTCTTTGGCTTAGACTCGTTTCGCAAATTAAAGTCTTCTCAGATTACTGAAGTACTAAAATCTTCATCCTATTTGTCGATTACCAGCGCAAATTCTTCACGGCAACATGTTTTAGCAGAACGTTTGATCGAACATTTGTAAGTTTTCTAAATAAGTTTTTGATTGTCGTTACGGAAAATTAAATATTCATGTATAAATGATTGTTTGTAAATATTTTATTCTGAAATAATTATTTTTCATCAGTCCAATCTAAAATTTATTAACTTTAATCTGCAAGTTATCTACAGTTGACGCCGTTTCCTGCATAATTTTTTAATTTCCAGCCTTTTTTGTCGAAGCAATCTTCAATTTTTAGATCTCTTAATGACTTCTAGTGTGCGGAGTCCATTTTCTATATTTTTTGGCCATTTATTTTCAGGCATTCTTTGGAGGTATTCATACCAGTTTAGTCTTTTGGTTTCACTTATGTTTATTTTGTCTAGATCAATTACCAGGTCTCTCCGACTATCTTCGTTTCTCACCGTATCAAGTCTAGTGAGACAGTAACATCGCCTCCAATAGTTCATTTTGATTATAGTCCTATCTCTACCTACCTACAACTTTTATTTGGTTGTAAATTAATACTTAATTACTATTTAAATGGAAATAAGCCACAATTAAAAGTTAAAGTACGTTTATTGACGTTTCAATTTCCACTTCGGAAATCGTTCTCAAAATAAAAACAGTAGTAAATTAAACAAATTTTGTTTTTTTGTGGAAATTGAAACGTCAATAAAAGTACTTTAACCTTTAATTGTGGCTTATTCCCATTTAAATAGTAATTATTTTAAAATGCCACAAGAAAATAGCTTCAGAACAAAATTAATACTTGAATCCAAAGTACTGACCGACTTACTAAAACTAAACACTTGCTTAAATAGATAGGCATAGAAAAACAGCCTGACGGTTTTATCGATTTCTCGATAATTTAGCAGCTCAATAAACGTCTCTGTGAGACATCATACCGAATAATACGCTCTATTTCTAAATAATATGACGTCAGCGGACATCATCGTTTGGCAGATTGTCAGTCGAAGAAAATTATTGAAAGTGCTTTCTATTATTACTTGGAAACTCATCACACAATCTACAGTCCATTAATCTAAGGAGTTAAAAAACGTCATAAGGGACTATTTTTATGCCAAAAATTTAAACTAGTTGCATTTCTTTGAGTGGCTGTGAAAAATATCGAATTGTTATTGATATAAAAAGTATGTACATACTTGTTATATTTTTCTATTTTCACGTCTGATTGGAAGATAATAAGGGAAAACACGAAAAAAGACTTATAAGCTTAGAAAATCACAGCTTGGAAACGTTGGAAATTTCAGACTCCGGGGGTAATTTCGCGTGAGTATGCTAAGAGGTCAACTAATAGATTAATGTTACCACCTATGGTATGCGACCAGTCGAAATAATGTACTAAGACGAAAACTGAAAGATTCAGAAAACAGTTATTTGAATTTTGAACCGTAACGACTAAAAAAGGTTGTGGTTCAGGATCTAAAACATAAATTGCTTACTTAGCTTTTTATTTCATCTTGATTTTAAACATTGATATTTGTAGTAACTTTTTGAAGTGTGTATGTATATTACTAGTTATATAAGAATAGCCTATACTTTAGTATTGGTTATAAAAATGGAATTCTTAAATTTACCTGTGGATATTGTAACCAAATTACATATGAGTGCAAGTAAGTATTAATGTTTTTGATTGATAATATTTTTTGGTGATATACACTAAAAAGTACATGCTCAGCTGTTACGATCACTAAACATTATACAATTATACCGTAATCTTATTAGACAAAATTACAACAAATAATTAAATATGCCATTGAGCTATTACTATTTTGTATATATCTTTTAGAATTCAATATGATGTAAAAAGTCAAACAAGATCCTTAATTAAGATACCACATATAATAAAGACGTTATTCAAAATGGTATTTATGAGGTGCGGGAGAAGCTAGTTATAATTATGCAATCTATTAAACTACTGACATTGTTCTACAATTCTAGTCGACTTAACGATTTAAATAACTATTGTATTCTTGTTGAGATGAGTCATTTTTAATGGGATTAACGCATATGAAGTCTTTATTGTTAACTGTAAACAATCATTAATCTTGTCTATAAGAACTTTAAGAATCTGTTTTTAATCGTTGGGTGTTTTTTAAATAAAAAACATAGTTGTTAAATGGCTATAACAACAAATTGCTTCTACTAAAACATCGGACAATCAAGTTATTTCCTAAATACATAAATTTCAAATTGGACGAGAATTGGATGAATGTGACATAGATACAAACTCTAGTGTTTAATGAAATCGCCAAGGAGATATATATGTATATATTCTTTATATGAATGCATACAAAATATTAATTTATGTTGTAGTTAAATGTTTAAAACCTATCAAGAGTATTTACAAAATGTTTTTTTATGTTTAAAATAAAGAAACGTTTTACTAAATATGTTGAGCGTTAGACTTTTCACATGTTTATTTAAGCCTTAAAGGTAATTTTACACCTGGAGTTTAAAAAAATACTAACAATGAAGAAATAAAATAAAAATCAGACTCTTAATTGTATTCTTTATATTTTAAGTAGTACATGCAAATGCAAGACTTTTGGGTATAGAAAAGCCAGTTAAGATTTGATTTCACTATTCGCTTATATATATATATATATATATATATATATATATATATATATATATATATATATATATATATATTTCGTCTTAACTAGATTCATCAGAGCGACGAGAGTGTAGAAGTTATGGAAGAAAGGCTGAGGCTTTCTAAAGCGTATAGATAGGAATGCACTTAAATATGACATGAAACGGGTATAAACTAATAAATAATTATAGAGCAAATAAAGATACTACTGTAGAGAGAAAAACAAAAATGCTATTTTAATATAAGACAACTTAGGAGTTTAAAATAATTAAGTAAAAAAATATGAAAGATATAAAAAGATGAATAAACATTATTTTATTAAAATAAACAAATAAATAGTTAACACAAAAATTTTGTAATACTTTTTGTATCTCTACTATTTCTCAAAATAAAAAATTAATCCAACCATCAAAGATTCATATACCGCAGAATAATGTATTAAACTCTCTAATTACACAATAATATATTTTCTTTGTGCCTCTCGTTAAGGTTTCAATTACAGACTCCAAACATTTTCAATCAAAGTCAAAATTATTTTGTGTTCTGTTGATTGAACTTATTTATGAATGAGTACTTTTTCGGTAGCCTATTCTTCTCGGTCTAATACTCATTGTCGGAGCAGTAAATTGCAAGTAAAGAAGCTAGGATACGCTTTGATATCGTTCAAGGTGTGAGAAAGCAATAAGAAGCCAGAGCATGCATGGATGCATCGTTAACGGTATAAATTTCTTCCGAGTCACACCAGGTAGTGTGAATTTCGGTTTTTCGAAAAAAGAAGTTTAAATAAATAGTTACGCTAATGTATACGGTTAAGTAGCAAAATATAAAAGAAATGATTAATTTTTATATGTAGAATTATACACAAAACATTATTATATATTATATTATATATTGTGATTTAGAAACAGGTTACAAATATTGCTTAAATAGGAAATTATAAAATAATATAATATTTTGTTGTATAATCGGAAATAAACTTGCAAACCAAAAATGTATTCAATAATACGTTTTAAAGATGTTTTCTAACATCATTACATTATATTCAACAGGAATTACTACCATTGCTTTTTTCTATTAGTTGATTTACCTTTTTTTAGTATGAATAAACATAAAAACAACGTTTTAATTAATTTAGTTTTAATTAATTTAATCGAGTGTCGCCGGTACGATAAACACAGAGTGCAACATAAACTTAAGTCAAATATCAAAGACGTTTTAAACTCACCCGATCAAGTCTTTAACCTAATTGGTTTCTTGAAAGACATTCAATTGTTCAACAGAATATGACCCCTTGGTTTCCATGTACTTTACCTTTAACTTATAACTTAGTGATAAAACCGTTGTATTATTTAGTCATAGGTTCTAAGCTTATAGATTAATTGTAGCAATTAGTAACATGTGCTTATTGTAATTATTGTACACAATATTGTTTGTGTCAATGGTCTTTGCAGCCGAGAAACATTAATTTAAATAAAAAAAAATAATTTCCACAATAATTAGAAAAATTTATTCAAAATTAGCTTTGGTCGTTCGTTAAAAATAAGCTTCATTATTAAGGGGCTGATTTTAAATTATACTAAAAATGTAAACTAGCAAATTTATTTAAATTTGAAAATTATTTTGTAGTTTATGTAGAATTTCAAAACTGTGATTGATTTTATTAATGAAGTTTGTAATTACGAACTTTGTTAGGTTTAGTTATATTTGTTTGAAATTTCATCTGAACTTCTGTTTTAATCATCATCTGCATTAAATTTTAGATATTGATCCAATAGGTTATTTGTTTTTTATAGCCTGTGAATATATTTAAGAAAATATCTATAAGTATCAGTAATATATTATTGATAATTAAGTATAAGCAATATTAAAGAAATATAATAAAAATATTTTACCAGCTGCCTAATAATAATCGCAATCATATACTACCAAAGGGCTGAAAAAATTTAAGGGTTTCTGATAATTTCAGCACTGCGGTTGAATGTTTTATATTGTGGTCTATGGACCAAACTGATTGTTGTAATAATTGCACACATTTTTTGTATACCAGTAGCGTAATAATTACTGGCCACGGTAATATAGACGTTTGTTTTTTACCGACAGGTAATAGTTGGCGGTTATGTTACATCGATTGTCGAATTAGGTAATTATATAGAAAGATATTGGAAATAATTTAGACACGGTTAGCGTGTAGACAAATCAACCGCGGAGGAAATAAAAATATGTTTAATCTACGCTTTGTTTCAAATGTTTTGTAAATCATGAAAGAGTTTGAAAATTGGTTAATAATTTGTTTAATAGTACGTGATGAATTTTACAAATTAAATCGAAAAAAATATTACAAAATATTGTCTTTTTAATATTGTTTTTACTTATAATTCTATTTCTTACATGGTCAAATAGAGTGATACCAAAGCATCTTCTCTAATTCAGTATTTAGGTCTAGATAAGCTTTTACGACATGTTTTTGTCTATAATTCACACTTCGGACACGTACGCCAATTTTGACTAAATCATAGTTTGATGAATATTTTTTTAAGTGTCGTTGCCACTTTCAGGTACTTAAAATATTTCTTCGTTTTTATTCTTATTTTTTGTATAACTTCATTTCGTTCTTTCTTCTTCTTTTTCTTCCTCTTTATAAGCAATTCTGCTTGTTCATTGGCGGATTAATACCTCTATGGAAGGTTGTCACTCCATCTTTTGCGCGGTCGTCCGATACTTCTTCTGCCGATTGGTGACTTATCTCTTGCTATTTTACGACACACGTCTTCTCCATTCGGCTTATGTGGTTATTCCATTTTTTTTCTATTTTGTGTCCATTCATTTATACACTATACGTTACATTTTCTTCTGTTTTTCACTTCTCTCTCGATCTCTCAGCGTATTTCCTGTAATTCTTCTCAGTACTCTCATCGCTGCTGTTTCCACTAGCCTTGTGCTTGCGTTGTGACTATGTGGGGTCTTGTTTTTAAGGCAGACGTCAGTATTGGTCTTACACTGGCTTTATAAATTCTAGACTTCATCTCAGTGTTAATGTGTCTGTTTCGCCATATAGTGTTATTAAGGCATCCTGCCAGTCTATTTGCTTTTTGTACTTTATCTCTAACTTCTTTGTTCAGGTCTTCATAGTTTCACCATATAGTGTTATTAAGGCATCCTGCCAGTCTATTTGCTTTTTGTACTTGATCTCTCACTTCTTTGTCCAGGTCTCCATAGCTAGACAGTGTAATTCCCACGTATTTTATTTCCATTACTTTTTGAATATTCATGCCATCAATTTCTATTTTACATCCAGTTGGTTCTTTGATTCTGCTTGTTTTAGTTTTCTGAGATGAAATTGTCATATTAAATTATTTTGCTCTTATGTTAAATATGTGGACCAGTCTTTGCAGACTATCTTCATTTTGGGCTATCAATATTGCGTCGTCTGCGTAACAGAGTATTTTGATTTCTTTGTTTTCCATTCTGTATCCTCTTCCTTTATTAACGGTTTTGATGATTTTATCTATGACAAATTGAAGAGCATGGGTTTCAATGAATCCCCTTGTCTTATTCCGCTGCCTATTTCTATAGGTTCTGTAAGTTGTTCATCTATTCTGACTTACATTTTGTTGTTTTGGTAGATGTTTCTCATAGTTTTTATAATATTTAGGGGAACTTCTTTATTATATAGAATATGGATTACATCGTTGAGTCTTTGTCAAACGCTTTCTTTAGACCAATTAGACACAGAAATACTGGTCTATTATACTCTAGTGATTTCTCATCTTTTCGTTCTTAATATGACTCGAATTTTTTTATTTTTACTGAATCGATCTAAATTCGTAAGTTACGTATGGTGTCTTATCTATATTTATATCCTATCCCATTGTGAAAATTTCTTTATTATTTTTTTATTATATGCGTCTCATATACGACATAAACTACCTAATCATCTACAAATATGATTATATATAAGGAAATGTCTCATCAATATTTTTATTGGTTTTTCTTGCCGCTGTTTTAAAATGCTGCATAAAAAAGTTTTGAATATAAATGAGGATAGAAACGAACCTTGTTTGACACCTTCAGTTTTTACGATATTCGGATATAGGCTACTTGTTTTTTTTTTCATTGCGACATATAATCGATACAACGTAACGGAGTGAACATTAGCGAAGTTCTATGAAAATGGTGGCTAGTTTTATTTCCCTTGGAATTGTTTTTTTGTTACAACTGTGAAATCATTCTGGTATAAAATCACTTTTCTCTTTAATCTCGGTGGCTTCTTTTACTATTGGAGCTTTTATAAATTTCGTTAGTGGTATGTAGTCTTTAGGTTTTCCCTTTTTATGTATGGAATTTATGGAAGAGTTCATTTAGTGACTTTTAGGCTTTTGTTTATAAATTTTACAGATAATTTGGTATATACATGTGATAGCATAATTAATTATCTGATAAGTAAGTTACGTAGTCCTGGCGCTTTCTTTTTCAAATTTTTTGTAATAATATTTATATTTCTTCTGATGCGATAGACTGTAATCTGATTACCTTTGTTTCATTCACTTTTAGTTGCCAATTCTTAGTTTTTCTTCTACTTTTTCGTTCAATAATTTATTGTACTACTCTTTGCTTATTATTTACTATCATTAATTTGTTGTTAAACTCTTGAGATATAGCTTTTCATTTTCGTGCACTAGCTCTGATAATTAGTCTGTTCATCAAAGTTCTTATTTTTCTGTTCTTTCGTTTGCTCTAAGGGTCCTAATGCTGTAACATAAAGTTTTTTGTTTAGTGTTTAATGTAACTCATCTGCTCTGCTGTAGCAACCTTACGGAACAACATTGAATTATAATATTACGCTATTAAATGATTGCATATTCTTGCAACATAAAGCAACATAATTTAAAAAAGGCATTCTACCTTGTATGTCCTTTCTATAGGTTTAAAAATTTCCCATCTTCAGATTTCTTTAATAACCTGCAATACGAGTATATTTCGATATAAATTCTAGCTTTCACATACACATTATTATGTTCGTATATATGTATTATTTTTATTTAATGAGTATTTTATTGCGGTTTTTGTTTTTGTAGTCTTTTACATTTGAAATGAAGTTCCAAGATTGTGTTACAGAAAGTGCTGTCAGATTATGTGATGATGATCAAGTATAAAATAAATTAGGTTAAAGTTTTAAGGCTCTTTAAACATAAGTTACGAACTTTCTTGGAAATTTAAGAAGATAAGATATTAAAGACTGGAATAATACCGGTCAAAATTTGGGTTCTTACATTTCTTATCATTACTTTCTCATAATATGGACATCGATCCATAGTTGTTACATCATGTGTTTTTAAAAATATCTATTAGGATTTTGAATTTTCTTAAGATCCCGTTTCGTTGGCTTCATTAGTCAAGCAGATAAAATTTTCAGCTTTTTAAAGTTATTTATAAAGTGGCTAACAATTTCCCGCATACTTTCTCATATAAAACAACAATTTATTACGAACGGCAAGAATGTAGCACATAATTAATTTATTTTCGCGATAAGGGACTAAATTGCATTAGGCGTTTAATTGAACGAGCCCAGAGATACAGTGGGGTAAAGCATTCATCATCGATAAGAAAACTGATTTATTTCAATTATTTCTGGAATTTACAACACAATTTCTATTAGAAATATCTAAATCATTTCATTGTTGATATGTCAACGTACTAAGTAATAGTGCAGGAGCTAACTGAGGAATATTAATTAAGTTGCATGTTATGTAAAGTTTTAAATAGCAAATAAAAATTTACTACGTGCAAATTTTTATTTTTATAAATATTGCTTGAACGTTGTTATGAATGTGAAAAAAAAACATATTTACTTTCCAAATTTAAAATTATGGTTGTATTCTCGTAATACAATAAATCTTAAAGAGTTTCTGAAACTGTTTTAATGTGGCATATTACAAGTTAAATATTATATTTATATGGGATTAAACCACAGTTGATTGCAATGAAAATCACATTTTACATTAATTTGTTTTTAACGTTTTCATTTCCACTCTGGAAATCGTTTTCAAAAAAAGAAAGTCTATTTAAAATGGGATTTAATCAATTGTGGTTAAATCCCACATCAATACAAAATTTAACAATAAATTTTAATATAAATAAAAGCCACTATGTGTGTGCTACTATGTTATGTTGTTTCTATGGATGCAATTTGGGTACATTTCTAACACCCATAAACAATATAGGAAGCAATGAAGTATAAGCACTTTGGTTCTCTAAAGTCTAAGTAATTTCGTATGCAAGAATCTGCTTGAAAAATCCGAGGCTACTTCCTTTTTTCTGTGATCGTCTTTGATGCTTTTACATCAACATCCAAGATGTTGGTAAATGGTCTAAAGTCAGAAAGAGCCTGAAGATACCACGTTAATAGAGTGGGTCATAATAGACTTGCAAATGTTGCAAAGGAAGACACACACGAGCAGACCATCTGAGAGAACCCCCAAAGGCTGATATTAAAGTTGAACAGCGGAATCCCAACTTGGACTACAACTTCAAACAAGAAGACATGTACTAAAATAAAAACATGTAATCAGATG